>NC_042886.1:151550-159550 GCF_044706935.1 Curcuma longa | reverse complement strand
TTTTCATTTTTTGCGTATAGCATACATATTTATTTATATTGTATAACATATTTAGATATTTAGATTGTATATATGTATATTAAATACAAATACATAAGTATATAAGTATATAAAGTATAAGAAATGAACTTAACGACGAGATTTATTATCGTTTCTTGCATGTCTCGTAAAAGACAGAGTAGGTGCAAATTCTCCCAATTTGTGACCCACCATACGATCCGTTATATAAATAGGTAAATGTTCCTTTCCATTATGAATAGCGATTGTATGGCCAATCATTGTGGGTATAATGGTAGATGCCCGAGACCAAGTTACTATTATTTCTTTCTCTTCCCTCGTGTTGAGTTTTTCAATTTTTGCCGATAAATGATTAGCTACAAAAGGGTTTTTTTTTAGTGAACGTGTCATGTCACAGTGTATTACTCCTTTTTTTTTACATTTTTTATTTTAAAGATTGGCATTCTATGTCCAATATCTCGATCTAAGTTAAGTATGGAGGTCAGAATAAATACAATAATGATGAATGGAAAAAAGATAAAATCCTTTAGCTAGAAAAGGGGCGGATGTAGCCAAGTGGATCAAGGCAGTGGATTGTGAATCCACCATGCGCGGGTTCAATTCCCGTCGTTCGCCCATTACATTTTTTTCAAATTAAAAAAAATTCTATTTTCAATATTCCTATTTACGGCGACGAAGAATAAAACTATCACTATATTTTTTCCTTTTCCTACTTCTTCTTCCAAGCGCAGGATAACCCCAAGGGGTTGTGGGTTTTTTTCTACCAATTGGGGCTCTCCCCTCACCGCCCCCATGGGGATGGTCTACAGGGTTCATAACTACTCCTCTTACTACAGGACGCTTACCTAGCCAACACTTAGATCCGGCTCTACCCAAACTTTTTTGGTTCACCCCAACATTACCCACTTGTCCGACTGTTGCTAAGCAGTTTTTGGATATCAAACGGACCTCCCCAGATGGTAATCTTAATGTGGCCGATTTACCTTCTTTTGCTATCAGTTTCGCTACAGCACCTGCTGCTCTAGCTAATTGTCCACCCTTTCCAAGTGTAATTTCTATGTTATGTATGGCCGTGCCTAAGGGCATATCGGTTGAAGTGGATTCTTCTTTTTTATCAATAAAAACCCCTTCCCAAACTGTACAAGCTTCTTCCAAAGCATACGGCTTTCTAGATGTATATGATGATATCTAGACAGATGGATCTTATATAAATCGTATGATGAAGTACCACATGAGTGGATATATAGGAATCCAAATCTGCTGAATCACTCATGTTATGATCTTCTACATCCTAGGTCTCCCCGTTCCGTCATCTGGCTTATGTTCTTCATGTAGCATTCAGACCGAATGACTCTATGAAATTACGTCGATACTTCCACATATTATGGGTAACGTAGGAGACATCTCTCTTTTTCCCCGGGGGTATCTTAATTACCACTGCTTAGCTTTCAATTCGCCTCTGACCATCAAATTAAATGTGAATAACCCGTCCTCCTCTCTTTGAAACAAGGGGCGCTTCCGGTTCTGTGCGTGCTTCAAACAATTTTGTCTTCTCCATATTACCATATATCTAGAGTCAATAATTTTCTATGATGAACTACTGAACTCAATCACTTGCTGCCGTTACTCAACAGTTTTCTGTTGAGGTCTATCCCGTAGAGGTGCTCAAATTGGATCAGTGATCGATTTCTAGGTTTCGTCGTAAACCTAATTGGTTACTTCCAATTACGTAAATCAATAGTTCAAACCGCACTCAAAGGTAGGGCATTTCCCATTGATATAGGAACTTCTGTACCAGAAACAATGGTATCTCCAATTATAGCCCCTCTGGGATGTAAAATATATCTCTTCTCACCATCCCCATAGTGTATGAGACAAATGTATGCATTTCGATTAGGGTCGTATTCTATGGTTACGATTCTACCAGATATGTCTTTTTCATTCCGTCGAAAATCGATTTTACGGTATAGACGCTTATGACCTCCCCCTCTATGCCGTGCGGTAATGATTCCTCTGGCATTACGACCTTTACTACAACGATGCTGTCCATAGATCAAATTATTTCGTGGATTGGATTTCACTTGACTGTTTACGGCTCCATTGCGTGTGCTCGGGGTAGAAGTTTTGTATAAATGTATCGCCGTGTTATTAAGTATTTTGCTTTAAGTTCTTTTCTCTATAAGAGGTGGAATAGAATAACCCGATTCAAGCGTAATGATCATACGTCTGTAATGCATTGTATGTCCCATAATAGGTCCCCTTCTTCTACCCTTTCCCGGGAGTCGATGACTATTCATAGCTATTACCTTGACACCAAAGAAGAGTTCGACCCAATGCTTTATTTCTGTCCTAGTTGATCCTGATTCGACATTAGAAGTATATTGATTGTTCCCCAATAACCGAATACTTTTTTCTGTAAATACTGCATATTTGATTCCATCCATAAATCCATTTTCTTCCCTATGAGTTCCAGTATCGATAAGAATTCTAGTTCTTACTGTTCATATGTTATGGTATGAATATACCATACCAATTCGTTATGGATGGATGATGAGATTCCATTGATACAGAGCCAATTCCAATAGACTTATTAAACGTTCCCATTGGCATGCATCCAGCAGGAATTGAACCTACGAATTTACCAATTATGAGTTGGGCGCTTTAACCATTCAGCCATGGATGCTTAACTTAACACATCATATATTGTAAATAAACAAATTCCAATTGGGATGCTTAACTTAACACATCATATATYGTAAATAAACAAATTCCAATTGGGATGCTTAACTTAACACATCATATATCGTAAATAAACAAATTCCAGTTCAAATACAATCTTCGCCGGAGGAGGTCTAAATATCAATGAAGAGACATCAATTCAAATCCTGGATCGTCGAATTGAGAGAGATATTGAGAGAGATCAAGAATTCTCACTATTTCTTAGATTCATGGATCAAATTCAATTCAGTGGGATCTTTCACTCACATTTTTTTCCATCAAGAACGCTTTATGAAACTTTTTGACCCCCGAATTTGGAGTATCCTACTTTCACGTGATTCGCAGGGTTCAACAAGCAATCGATATTTCATGATCAAAGGTGTAGTACTGCTTGTAGTAGCGGTCCTTATATCTCGTATTAACAATCGAAAGATGGTCGAAAGAAAAAATCTCTATTTGATGGGGCTTCTTCCTATACCTATGAATTCCATTGGACCTGGAAATGAGACATTGGAAGAATCTTTTTGGTCTTCCAATATCAATAGGTTGATTGTTTCGCTCCTGTATCTTCCAAAAGGGAAAAAGCTTTCTGAGAGTTGTTTCATGGATCCGCAAGAAAATACTTGGGTTCTCCCAATAAATCAAAAGTGTATCATGCCTGAATCTAACCGGAGTTCACGGTGGTGGAGGTGGGGGAAGCGGATCGGAAAAAAAAGGGATTCTAGTTGTAAGATATCTAATGAAACCGTAGCAGGAATTGAGATCTCATTCAAAGAGAAAGATAGCAAATATCTGGAGTTTCTTTTTTTATCCTATACGGATGATCCGATCCGCAAGGACCATGATTGGGAATTGTTTGATTGTCTTTCTTCGAGGAAGAAGCGAAACATAATCAACTTGAATTCGGGACAGCTATTCGAAATCTTAGGGAAAGACTTGATTTCTTATCTCATGTCTGCTTTTCGTGAAAAAAGACCAATTGAAGGGGAGGGTTTCTTCAAACAACAAGGAGCTGAGGCAACTATTCAATCAAATGATATTGAGCATGTTTCCCATCTCTTCTCGAGAAACAAGTGGGGTATTTCTTTGCAAAATTGTGCTCAATTTCATATGTGGCAATTCCGCCAAGATCTCTTCGTTAGTTGGGGGAAGAATGAGCACGAATCGGATTTTTTGAGGAACGTATCGAGAGAGAATTTGATTTGGTTAGACAATGTGTGGTTGGTAAACAAGGATCGGTTTTTTAGCAAGGTACGGAATGTATTGTCAAATATTCAATATGATTCCACAAGATCAAGATCTATTTTCGTTCAAGTAAGGGATTCTAGCCAATTGAAAGGATCTTCTGATCAATCCATAGATCATTTCGATTCCATTAGAAATGAGGATTCAGAATATCCCACATTGATCGATCAAACAGAGATTCAGCAACTAAAAGAAAGATCGATTCTTTGGGATCCTTCCTTTCTTCAAACGGAACGAACAGAGATAGAATCAGATCAATTCCCGAAATGCCTTTTTGGATCTTCCTCAATGTCCCGGCTATTCACGGAACGTGAGAAGCAGATGAATAATCATCTGCTTCCGGAAGAAATCGAAGAATTTCTTGGGAATCCTACAAGATCAATTCGTTCTTTTTTCTCTGACAGATGGTCAGAACTTCATCTGGGTTCGAATCCTATTGAGAGGTCCACCAGAGATCAGAAATTTTTGAAGAAAAAACAAGATGTTTCTTTTGTCCCTTCCAGGCGAGCGGAAAATAAGGAAATGGTTGATATATTCAAGATAATTACGTATTTACAAAATACCGTCTCAATTCATCCTATTTCATTCTTGAACAAAAATCCATTTTTTGATTTATTTCATCTATTCCATGACCGGAACAAAAGGGGATACACGTTACACCACGATTTTGAATCAGAAGAGAGATTTCAAGAAATGGCAGATCTATTCACTCTATCAATAACCGAGCCGGATCTGGTGTATCATAGGAGATTTGCCTTTTCTATTGATTCCTACGGGTTGGATCAAAAAAAATTCTTGAATCAGGTATTCAACTCCAGAGATGAATCGAAAAAGAAATCTTTATTGGTTCTACCTCCTCTTTTTTATGAAGAGAATGAATCTTTTTATCGAAGGATCAGAAAAAAATCGGCCCGGATCTACTGCGGGAATGATTTGGAAGATCCAAAACGAAAAACAGCGGTATTTGCTAGCAACAACATAATGGAGGCAGTCAATCAATATAGATTGATCCGAAATCTGATTCAAATCTATGGGTACATAAGAAATGTATCTAATCGATTCTTTTTAATGAATAGATCCGATCACAACTTCGAATATGGAATTCAAAGGGATCAAATAGGAAATGATACTCTGAATCATATAACTATAATGAAATATACGATCAACCAACATTTATCGAATTTGAAAAAGAGTCAGAAGAAATGGTTTGATCCTCTTATTTCTCGAACCGGGAGATCCATGAATCGGGATCCTGATGTATATAGATACAAATGGTCCAATGGGAGCAAGAATTTCCAGGAACATTTCCTTTCTGAACAGAAGAACCATTTTCAAGTAGTGTTCGATCGGTTACGTATTAATCAATATTCGATTGATTGGTCCGAGGTTATAGACAAACAAGATTTGTCTAAGTCACTTCGTTTCTTTTTGTCCAAGTCACTTCTCTTTTTGTCCAAGTCACTTCCCCTTTTCTTTGTGAGTATCGGGAATACCCCCATTCATAGGTCCGAGATCCACATCTATGAATTGAAAGGTCCGAATGATCAACTCCGCAATCAGTTGTTAGAATCAATAGGTGTTCAAATCGTTCATTTGAATAAATTGAAACCCTTCTTATTGGATGATCATGATACTTCCAAAAGACCGAAATCCTTGATCAATGGAGGAACAAGATTACCATTTTGCTTCAAAAAGATACCAAAGTGGGTGATTGACTCATTCCATACTAGAAATAATCGCAGGAAATCCTTTGATAACACGGATTCCTATTTATCAATGATATTCCATGATCGAGACAATTGGCTGAATCCCGTGAAACCATTTCATAGAAGTTCATTGATATCTTCTTTTTATAAAGCAAATCCACTTCGATTCTTGAATGATCCAAATCGCTTCTGGTTCTATTGTAACAAAAGATTCCCTTTTTATGTGGAAAAGACCCGTATCAATAATTATGATCCTACATATGGACAATTCCTCACTATCTTGTTCATTCGCAACAAAATATTTTCTTCGTGCGTCGGTAAAAAAAAACATATTTTTGGGGAGAGAGAGACTATTTTGCCAATCGAGTCACAGGTATCTGACATATTTATACCTAACGATTTTACACAAAGTGGTGACGAAAGGTATAACTTGTACAAATTTTTCCATTTTCCAATTCGATCCGAGCCATTCGTTCGTAGAGCTATTTACTCGATCGCAGACATTTCTACAACACCTCTAACAGAGGAACAAATAGTTAATTTTGAAAGAACTTATTGTCAGCCTCTTTCAGATATGAATCTATCTGATTCAGAAGGGAAGAACTTGCATGAGTATCTCAGTTTCAATTCAAACATGGATTTGATTCACACTCCATGTTCTGAGAAGGATTTCCCATCTGGAAAGAGGAAAAAAAAACGGAGTCTTTCTCTAAAGAAATGCGTTGAGAAAGGGCAGATGTATAGAACCTTTCAACGAGATAGTGCTCTTTTCAATCTCTCAAAATGGAATCTCTTCCAAACATATATGCCATGGTTCCTTACTTCGACAGGGTGGAAATATCTAAATTTCACCACCCTTTTAGAGATTTTTTCAGAACCATTGCCGATACTAAGGATACTAAGTAGCAGGCACAAATTTGTATCCGTTTTGAGAGATATTATGCATGTATCAGATATATCATGGCCAATTCCTCAGAAGATTCTTCCACAATGGACTCTGACTCTGAAAAGTAAGATTTCGAGTCTGATAAGTGAGATTTCGAGTAAGTGTTTACAGAATCTCCTTCTGTCCGAAGAAACGATTCATCGAAATAATGAGTCACCCGTTCCATTGATATGGACACATCTGAGATTAACAAATGCTCGGGAGTTCCTCTATTCAATCCTTTTCCTTCTTCTTGTTGCTGGATATCTCGTTCGCATACATCTTCTCTTTGTTTCCCGAGCCTCTAGTGAGTTACAGACAGAGTTAGAAAAGATCAAATCTTTGATGATTCCATCATACATGATTGAGTTGCGAAAACTTTTGGATAGGTATCCTACATCTGAATCTGAACTGAATTCTTTCTGGTTAAAGAATCTCTTTCTAGTTGCTCTGGAACAATTAGGAGATTTTCTGGAAGAAATACGGGTTTCTGCTTCTGGTGGCAACATGCTATTGGTTGGTGGTTCCGCTTATGGGGTCAAATCAATACGTTCTAAGAAGAAATATTTGAATATCAATCTCATCGATCTCAGAAGTATCATACAAAATCCCATCAATCGAATCGCTTTTTCGAGAAATACGAGACATCTAAGTCGTACAAGTAAAGAGATCTATTCATTGATAAGAAAAAGAAAAGGGGTGAACGGTGATTGGATTGATGAGAAAATAGAATCCTGGGTCGCGAACAGTGATTTGGTTGATGATGAAGAAAGAGAATTCTTGGTTCAGTTCTCCACCTTAACGACCGAAAAAGAAAAAAGGATTGATCAAATTCTATTGAGTCTGACTCATAGTGATCATTTATCAAAGAATGACTCTGGTTATCAAATGATTGAACAACCGGGATCAATTTACTTACGATACTTAGTTGACATTCATAAAAAGTATCTAATGAATTATGAGTTCAATAGATCCTGTTTAGCAGAAAGACGGATATTCCTTGCTCATTATCAGACAATCACTTATTCACAAACCCCGTGTGGGGCTAATAGTTTTCATTTCCCATCTCATGGAAAACCCTTCTCGCTCCGTTTAGCCCTATCCCCTTCTAGGGGTATTTTAGTGATAGGTTCTATAGGAACTGGACGATCCTATTTGGTCAAATACCTAGCGACAAACTCCCATGTTCCTTTCATTACGATATTTCCGAACAACTTTCCGTATTCGTATTACAAGCCTGAAGGTTTTTTTATTGATGATAGTGATAGTGACGATAGTGATTATCGTGACGATATCGATATTGATGATAGTGACGATATTGATGATGACCTTGATCTTGATACGGAGCTGCTAGATATGACGAATGTGCTAACTATGGATATGCCGCC
>NC_042886.1:114050-131550 GCF_044706935.1 Curcuma longa | reverse complement strand
CGAGTAGAAAACATATTTTTTTTTTCTCTTTTAAACAAGATCGATCAAAATATTAAGTCTATTTTTAGGAATTTTGCGAAGAAAAAACCAAAAACGGAATTAAAAATTGACGATTTTGAGAAAGAAAAGATGAAGAAAACTCTGAAGGCTCTCGATGAAAACGAGAAGAAGAGAGAAGAAGAAAATGAACGAATGGCAATAGCAGAAATTTGGGATAGCGTTATATTTGCTCAAGCAATAAGAAGTTTGATACTCCTGATCCACGCTTTTCTTAGAAAAAACATTATATTGCCTTCATTGATAATAGCTAAAAATGTTGGACGTATGTTATTATTCCAATACCCCGAGTGGTATGAGGATTTTAAGGACTGGAAGAGTGAAATGCATGTTAAATGTACGTATAATGGTATTCCACTATCAGAAACAGAATTTCCTCAAGATTGGTTAACAGATGGTCTTCAGGTAAAAATTCTATTTCCTTTCCGTTTAAAACCTTGGCGAAGATCTAAACTACGATCTCATCATGGAGATCCAATGAAAAAAAAAGTAAAACAAGAAAATTCTAGTTTTTTAACAGTTTGGGGAACGGAAACAGAACTTCCTTTTGGTCCTGCCCGAACCCTACCTTCTTTTTTTGAACCCATATATAAAGAACTAAAAAAAAATATTCGAAAAGTGAAAAAGAATTATTTTCTACCTCTAAAAGTAAAAGTTTCAAAACCATGGGTTATCAAAATTTTTCCAGTTCTAAAACGAATAATGAATAAACTTGAAAAAGTAAACCCAATTTCTTTATTTGAATTCAAGAAGGTGAAAGTATATGAACCAAATGAAAATGCAAAAGATTCAAAAGATAATAATAAGATTATTCCTGAATCGACCATGCAAATTCAATCTATGAATTGGACAAATTTTTTATTCATAGAAAATGAAATGAAAGATCTTGCTGATAAGACAATCATAATCAGGAATCAAATAGAAGAAATCGCAAAAGAAAAGAAAAAAAAAGTTCCAGCCTATGATGATAAAAGACCAGAATTAAAGAAAGATATTTGGCGGATATTCAAAAGAATAAATACTCGATTAATATGCAAATCACATTATTTTATGAAATCTTTCATTGAAAAAATATACATGGATATCCTGCTATGTATGGTTAGCATTTCGAAGGTCAATGCACAACTTTCAACAAAAAAAATTATCAATGAATCCATTTACAACGATGAAAGAAATCAAGAAGGAATTGATGAAACAGATCAACATACAATGAACTTGATTTCGACTATAGAAAAAGAAAAGGACTTTTCTAATCCTAGTAATAATTCAAATACTTATTACGATTTATCTTCCTTGTCCCAAGCATATGTATTTTACAAAATATCACAAACCCAATTACTTAACAACCATCACTTTAGATCTGTACTTCAATATCGCGGTACCCATCCTTTTATTAAGGACAAGATAAAGTATTATTCTATAACCCGAGGAATATTTAACTCCAAATCAAGGTATAAGTATAAGAAAATAAAGAAGCCTGGAATGAATGAATGGAAAAACTGGTTAAAGGGTAATTATGCATACAATTTATCTCAGAGCAAATGGTCTCGATTAGTATTAGTAGCGAAAAAATGGCGAAAAAAAATCAATCAAAATTGTACGATTCACAATAAAGAATCAATGAAATTTTCTTCATATAAAAAAGAAAAAGACCGATCAATTCATTACAAAAAAGAAAATTTCTATACAGTGTATTTATGGCCGAATCAAAAAGAAAAATTAAAAAAGCAATATGTATATGATCTTTTATCACATAAATATATATATTATGGGGATAGTAAAGATTCCTCTATTTATAAACCAAAATTACAGCTAAAAAGGAACCAAAAAATTCCATATAATTTCGACATACAGAAACCCGAATTTTTTTATGGAATTATCAATTCCATAGAAAAAAATTATGTTTTTAATAAGCATAAAAATCTGAATAGGAAATATTTTGATTGTAGAATTCTACATTTTTACCCGAAAAACACTATTGATGTAAACGATATCGATATTATCCACTTTACAAATGTACATATTGGTACTAAACTTGAAAAAAAAGCTAAGACTAAAAAAATAAATATTAATATAAAAAAATTGAAAAAAAAAGATCTTTTTTTTATTTCAAAACATCAAGAAAAAGAAACAAATCTATACAAAAAAAACAACTCCAATCAAAAAAACTTTTTTGATTGGATGGGAATGAATCGAAAAAGGGAAAGAGTTTTTTGTAAAAAAAAAAAATCAAATCTGAAATTTTGGTTCTTTCCGGAATTCAGATTTCCTTTTGATACATATAAGGCATATAAGATTAAACCGTGGATCATCCCAATCAAATTACTTCTTTCCAATCAGAATTTAGATGAAAAAAAAAAAATTAGTCAAAATAAAAGTGTCAAAGATTCTATTTTAATAAAATTAAAAAACCAAGAAAAAAACGAAGAAAAGACAAATCTTGTGTCAGATCCAAACAAACAAAACAAAAAAAAGCCTCTTCAAAAGGATTATGTGAGATCTGAAAGTAAAAAGAAAAAACAATGCAAGAAAAGCAAGAAATCAGAACTAGATTTATTCCTAAATAAATATTTAATTGTTCAATTAAGATGGAACAACTTCGTTAATCATAAAATGACAAGAAATATCAAGGCATATTGTTTCTTACTTAGATTGATGGATCCAAGTTCTATAGCTCTAGCCTTAATTCGAAGAAAAGAGATGGATCTAGATGCAATCCTTAATAAGGACAATCTAACTCTTACAGACTTTTTAAAAAAAGGAATATTGATTATCAAATCAACTCGTCTAGCTTTTATAACGGGTGGAAAATTAATTATGTATCAAACCATAAATATTTCATTGATCGATGGCGAAAAGAGTAATCACCAAATAAATATAAAATACAAAAAAAAAAAATATGTCAATAAGAAGAATTTTAATAAATCTACTGAACAACATAGAAATATGCTTGTGAATGGGAATCCAGATTATTATGATCTCCTTGTTCCTGAAAATATTCTATCTCCTAGACGTCGTAGAGAATTGAGAATTCTAATTTGTTTCAACTCTCCTAATTGGGATGTTGTGAATAGAAATAAAATATTTTACAATGAAAACAATATAAGAAACTCCACACAATTTCTGAATGAAGACAAAGGTCTTAATCTTAATATAGATTCAAATATAAAATATAAATTGTTTCTTTGGCCCAATTACCGATTAGAAGATTTAGCTTGTATGAATCGCTATTGGTTTGATACCAATAATGGTAGTAATTTCAGTATGTCAAGGATACACATGTATACACGATTTAGAATTATCTAATTATCTAATAGTATATTTGATATACTTTATGTTACATGTCAATATTCACATGCCATTTTCCGTAGATGAAAAGTGAAGGATATATGTTATACTTTGCTACTTTGGTACATAAACATAACATAATATGTATTTACTTGTGTATCAATTCAATCTAGAAAGAAATTCACAGAATCTTTTTAGGTGCAAAAAAAGATTATCTTTGGTAAATGTGTAAATGTATTATCCTTTTCTATCCAAATCCAATTTTCAATTGGATTTGGATAGAATCAAATAAAAAAACTATTTGGAAATGAATAAATTTTTATTTTTGTATGTACTAGATTAAAAAAAAAAATGGAAATAACATTANTAATAATAAAAATAATATATATTATTCTCTTTTTCCTAATCGGAAAAATCCGTGGAAAAGAAAGAAAAAAAAGTTTTTTATGGTAAAAAATTCATTCATTTCACTTATTTCACAAAAAGAAAAAGAAGAAAACAGAGGTTCTGTTGAATTTCAAGTATTAAGTTTCACAAATAAGATACGAAGACTTACTTCACATTTGGAATTGCACAAAAAAGATTTTTTATCAAAAAGAGGTCTACAAAAAATTCTGAGAAAACGTCGACGTATGCTGGCCTATTTGTCAAAGAAAAATGGAGTGCGTTATAAGAAATTAATTGATGAATTGAATATTCGAGAACCAAAAAATTGTTAATTTCATTGTTTGGATTTTTGAATTAGTAATTATTAGATTTTACATTTGGACGAATCTACTTTTTGAGGAATTCGTGAAATAATGAATTAAGGAAGAAAAGGTATGACTGTACCGGCTAAAAAAAAAGATTTCATGATCGTTAATATGGGTCCTCACCACCCATCAATGCATGGTGTTCTTCGACTAATTGTTACTCTCGATGGTGAAGATGTTATTGACTGTGAACCTATATTGGGTTATTTACACAGGGGTATGGAAAAAATAGCGGAAAACCGAACAATCATACAATATTTGCCTTATGTAACACGTTGGGATTATTTAGCTACTATGTTCACAGAGGCAATAACGGTAAATGCACCAGAACAACTGGAAAATGTTCAAGTACCTAAAAGGGCTAGCTATATCAGAGTAATTATGCTGGAGCTGAGTCGTATAGCTTCTCATTTGTTATGGCTTGGACCTTTTATGGCGGATATCGGTGCACAGACTCCCTTTTTTTATATTTTTAGAGAGAGGGAATTGATATATGATTTATTCGAAGCTGCCACAGGTATGCGAATGATGCATAATTATTTCCGCATAGGAGGCGTAGCAGCCGATCTACCTTATGGCTGGATAGATAAATGTTTAGATTTTTGTGATTATTTTTTAACAAGGATTCTTGAATATCAAAAACTTATTACGCAAAATCCTATTTTTTTGGAGCGAGTCGAAGGAGTGGGCATTATTGGTGGGGAGGAAGCGATAAACTGGAGTTTATCGGGACCAATGTTACGAGCTTCTGGAATACAATGGGATCTTCGTAAAATTGATAATTATGAATGTTACAATGAATTCGATTGGGAAGTCCAATGGCAAAAAGAAGGAGATTCATTAGCTCGTTATTTAGTACGAATGGGTGAAATGAGGGAATCCATAAAAATAATTCAACAGGCCCTAGAAGGAATTCCTGGCGGACCCTATGAAAATTTAGAAGTCCGGCGCTTTGGTAGAGCAAAAAATTCCGAATGGAATGATTTTGAATATAGATTTATTAGTAAAAAACCTTCACCCAATTTTGAATTGTCGAAACAAGAACTTTACGTAAGAGTGGAAGCCCCAAAGGGGGAATTAGGAATTTATTTGATAGGAGACAATAGTATTTTCCCTTGGAGATGGAAAATTCGTCCACCCGGTTTCATAAATTTGCAAATTCTTCCTCAACTAGTTAAAAGAATGAAATTGGCTGATATCATGACGATACTAGGTAGTATAGATATCATTATGGGAGAAGTTGATCGTTGAAATGATAATTGATACGACAGAAGTACAAACTATCAATTCTTTTTCTACATCGGAATCCTTAAAAGAGGTTCATGGGCTCATATGGACTTTTGTACCCATTTTAATCCTTATATTGGGAATTACAATAGGGGTACTAGTAATTGTGTGGTTGGAAAGAGAAATATCTGCAGCGCTACAACAACGTATTGGGCCTCAATATGCTGGCCCGTTGGGAATTCTTCAAGCTTTGGCAGATGGAACTAAACTACTTTTAAAAGAAGATCTTCTCCCGTCTAGAGGAGATCTTCGTTTGTTTAGTATTGGACCGTCTATAGTAGTCATATCGATTCTAGTAAGTTATTTAGTAATCCCTTTTGGGTATCGCCTTGTTTTAGCCGATCTAAGTATAGGTGTTTTTTTATGGATCGCCATTTCAAGTATTGCTCCTATTGGGCTTCTTATGTCAGGGTATGGATCGAATAATAAATATTCTTTTTCAGGTGGTCTGCGAGCTGCTGCTCAATCCATTAGTTATGAAATACCATTAACTCTATGTGTATTATCAATATCTCTACGTGTGATTCGTTGAATATAAAATTTATACTTCTTTCCTTTACTTCTAGGAAAAAAGTTGAATGAATTGAATGGATATTTTTTTTTATTCATGATTCAGGTCAATGAGTTAAACCAAATAGTTATATGAGTGAAACAAAACAACTTAGAAATTTGCAGTAAGAAGATAAAATCTCACTTCATATGTACAAGAATAAAATTGAAGTAAACATAAGCCGTGTAAAATGGTTATCCCAAGATTGAGATTCGTCATCATATCTTGAAGCGGGTATAAAAGATCGACTGTATGGAGTTTTCATTACTGTCTTGTATTTATTAACATGCCGTAGATCAATCAAAAATCAGTGGACAATTAGGAACACAAAAGTACACAAAAGATTAGTAATGGAGATAATATAAGGTAAGGTATCAAAAAAAAAATAAAGATATTTCTGCATAAAATGAATCATAATAGAGACTTTAAATTGGTAGAAATGATCAAGCAGTACTTTCCTATGATTCCGATCTAGAGTAATACTCCTATTCACTGATAAAAAAAAAATAACTATTCAGAACGAATTAATCCTTTATTTATTTTTTCAAAGTACCCGCCTCTGAGATAGAAGAACAGGAATAAAATAAAAGAAATGGAATATAATATTCGAATGAATAAAAAAAAAATCTTTATTTATTCTTTTTCCTATGCATATACATCCAAATAGATGAAATTCTTATCATTATTTAATTTATGAAAAATTCCTCTAATTATTTTATTAATTTTTTTTTTATTCATATAACGAATATTTGATTAAATAGTTTAAATTATTACCGAACAAAACAAAGAAAAATATGCTTTGATTATAAGGGATGAGATGAATTCCGAAGCCTTTTTTTTTTTCTTATTTTTGCGAACGGAATTTCATTGGTTTAATTTGGGACTCTCCGACAGATCTTTTTTTCTACCCTAAAACAAAAGGAAGTGATAAGACCGAACCAGTCCTTACATTTATTTGTGGCCATAGAGGAGCCGTATGAGGCTGAGGTCTCATGTACGGTTTTGAAATAGCGATGGGAACAATGCTGTTTTTATCGACTATAATTATCTAATAGTTCAAGTACAGTTGATATAGTTGAAACACAGTCCAAATATGGTTTTGGGGGGTGGAATCTGTGGCGTCAGCCCATAGGATTTATGGTTTTCATAATTTCTTCTCTAGCTGAATGTGAGAGATTGCCCTTTGATTTACCAGAAGCGGAAGAAGAATTAGTAGCAGGTTATCAAACGGAATATTCAGGTATCAGATTTGGTTTATTTTATCTTGCTTCGTACCTAAATCTATTAGTTTCTTCATTATTTGTAACGATTCTTTACTTAGGTGGGTGGAAGTTATCTATTCCATATATATCTGTTCCTGAACTTTTCGGAATAAAAAAAATAGCTGGAGTCTTTGGAATGACAATTGGTATCCTTGTTACATTAGCTAAAGCTTATTTGTTTATATTCATTTCTATCACAACAAGATGGACTTTACCCAGGATGAGAATGGACCAGCTATTAAATCTTGGATGGAAATTTCTTTTACCTATTTCTTTGGGTAATCTATTATTGACAACTTCTTCTCAACTTGTTTCGCTATAAATTAAATAATAGAATACGATAAGAATATTCTAGATTCATAACCCCTTTCAAACAAGAGAAAGAAACATCAATTTATTCATGGATATCTACAATATGTTTCCAATGGTGACTGGGTTCATGAATTATGGTCAACAAACAATACGGGCTACAAGGTACATTGGTCAAAGTTTCATAATTACCTTATCTCACACAAATCGTTTACCTGTAACTATTCAATATCCTTATGAAAAATCAATTACGTCAGAACGTTTTCGCGGTCGAATTCACTTTGAATTTGATAAGTGTATTGCTTGCGAAGTATGTGTTCGTGTATGCCCAATAGATCTACCTGTTGTTGATTGGAGATTGGAAAGAGATATGAAAAAGAAACAATTACTTAATTATAGTATTGATTTTGGGGTCTGTATATTTTGTGGTAACTGTGTCGAGTATTGTCCAACAAACTGTTTATCAATGACTGAAGAATATGAACTTTCTACTTATGATCGTCACGAATTGAACTATAATCAAATTGCATTGGGTCGGTTACCAATATCAGTAATTGAAGATTATACAATTCAAATAGTTATGAATTCAACTCAAATAAAAATCGATAAAGATAAATCCCTTGATTCAAGAACGATTACCAATTACTAAAATTTTTTTGATATAAAGGATCAAAGCTTTTTTTGTCAATAACTACAAATATAATACTATTTATTTATTTTTGAGAATCATTCTTTTATTTAAACTAATTATAATAATAAATTTTATTTATCGCGAGAATTTCAAAATATACAATTCTAAAGTTTTTTCTTTTGGATAAATAAAGTAAGTGTAATTAGTCCAATAATTAGTTATCTATTATATATATATAATAGATAACTAATTATCTATATTCTATATATTCTATATAGTTATATCCATATTAAGATTTAATTCAATTAGGAAGGTATCATAAATTGGATAAACCTTTTTCCTTGACTATTTAGTAAAGTCATGATTTGACTTATTTTTTTTTGTGGACATTTTATACATAATGGATTTACCAGGACCAACACATGATATTCTTGTAGCATTTCTGGGGTCAGTTCTTCTATTAGGGGGTATGGGAGTTGTATTACTTACCAATCCTATTTATTCTGCTTTTTCGTTGGGGTTGGTTCTTGTTTGTATATCTTTATTCTATATTTCATCAAACTCCTTTTTTGTGGCTGCTGCACAGCTTCTTATTTATGTGGGAGCCATAAATGTTTTAATTATCTTTGCGGTAATGTTCATGAATGGTTCCGAATATTCTAATGATTCATATTTTTGTACCGTTGGAGATGGAGTCACTTCACTGGTTTGTATAAGTATTTTTTTTTCACTGATTACTATTATATCAGATACATCATGGTATGGAATTATTTGGACTACAAGATCAAACCAGATTATAGAACAGGACCTAATAAGTACTGTTCAACAAATTGGGATTCATTTATCGACAGATTTTTATCTTCCCTTTGAACTAATTTCAATAATTCTTTTAGTTTCCTTGATAGGTGTAATTACTATGGCTCGCCAATAATAAATATAGTTAGAATAAAAAAAATTAGAGTTATAAAAATTTTAAATATGAAATTAAATATATAATATAATAAAATCAAAAGGTTTAATAATTTTAGTTAAATTTGTTTACTTTCTTTTGTTTTGTAATTATAACTTCTAGTTAATTGAATCCCTTGAATTGTTGATATTAAAATGAATTGAGATTGATAAGGAGTTAGTCAATGATGTTCGAGCATGTACTTTTTTTGAGTGTCTATTTATTTGCTATTGGTCTCTATGGATTGATCACAAGTCGAAACATGGTTAGAGCACTTATGTGTCTTGAGCTTATACTAAATTCGGTTAATATTAATCTCGTAACATTTTCTGATATATTTGATAGTCGACAATTAAAAGGGAACATTTTCTCAATATTTATTATAGCCGTTGCAGCTGCAGAAGCTGCTATTGGACTTGCTATTGTTTCGTCGATTCATCGAAACAAAAAATCAACGCGTATCAACCAATTGAATTTGTTGAATAATTAATTAAAATTATCATGATCATATACTAAAAAATTAGTTATTATATTTCTATATTAATTAGATAAATAATCTATAGATATAGAAATAAAATATAAATAATAATATAAATAATATAATATATATAATATATATAAAATTAAATAAAAATAAAAAAATATAAGAAAAATATAAGATTAATATTATATATATATAACGTGTATATATAACAAACATGTAAAATATATAGTATATATAATAACTAAGAAACTATAATATATGATATATATATATGAAATTTGATTCAATATCAAATTGATTTAATTTGACTATTTTACTAGATTAGTAAAGTATAATTAATACTAAACTAATTTATATATTGATTTGAATATCAATTTATTTTGTTGGACCATTTTCATTCACACACCCGACTCGTATGATTATAATTTTTTAAACGAAAATTAAAGTCTCTTGGCTTTTTCTTATAAGCAGATTTAGAAAAATATTGATTCTTCCAATTTTAGTAAACCACTGCTTCGTCTGGTGTCTACAATATAACTACTACTTCTATACCAGATTGAAAATTTTTGATGTTCAAACCCGGGCTGTTATAGATTCAATGTCACATTCAGTAAAAATTTATGATACATGTATAGGGTGTACTCAATGTGTACGAGCTTGCCCTACGGATGTGTTGGAAATGATACCGTGGGACGGATGTAAAGCTAAGCAAATTGCTTCCGCACCAAGAACCGAGGATTGTGTAGGTTGTAAGAGATGTGAATCCGCTTGTCCAACGGATTTTTTGAGTGTCCGTGTCTATTTATGGCATGAAACAACTCGCAGCATGGGACTATCTTATTGATACGTTACAAAAAAATACACTTTAATTATTTGATTCCTCTTTACCGACAAAAGCCCGTATTCAGAATAGAATAATATATTTTATTAAGTACGGGCTTTTGTGGTCAAAAACGTATCTTGTCTTTATCACGAATAATTTTCCTTGGCTAACAATACTTGTTGTTTTGCCGATATTCGTCGGCTCTTGCATTTTTTTTCTTCCTTATAGAGGAAATAAGATGTTCAGGTGGTATGCTATAGGTATTTGCTTGTTAGAACTCCTTTTAATGACCCACGTTTTCTGTCATCATTTCCAATTGGACGATCCATTAATCCAATTGGAAGAAGATTTTAAATGGATAGAGATTTTTGATTTTCACTGGAGACTGGGAATCGATGGACTTTCCATAGGACCCATTTTACTGACAGGATTTATCACCAGTTTAGCTACTTTAGCAGCTTGGCCAGTTACTAAAAATTCACAATTGTTCTATTTTCTCATGCTAGCAATGTACAGCGGTCAAATAGGACCATTTTCTTCTCGAGACCTTTTACTTTTTTTCATGATGTGGGAGTTAGAATTAATTCCTGTTTATTTACTTTTATCCATGTGGGGAGGAAAGAACCGTCTCTACTCGGCGACAAAGTTTATTTTGTACACGGCGGGGGGCTCCATTTTTCTTTTAATAGGGGTTCTGGGTATGGGTTTATATGGTTCTAATGAACCTACATTAGATTTTGGAAAATTAGCTAATCAATCATATCCTGTGGCATTGGAAATAATATTATATTTTGGATTCCTTATTGCTTATGCCGTCAAATTGCCGATTATACCTCTACATACTTGGTTACCCGATACCCATGGAGAAGCACATTACAGTACATGTATGCTTCTAGCTGGAATCTTATTAAAAATGGGAGCATATGGACTTATTCGAATCAATATGGAATTATTATCCCATGCTCATTCCATATTTTCTCCCTGGTTGGTAATAATAGGAACTATTCAAATAATCTATGCAGCTTCGACCTCTCTCGGTCAACGGAATTTGAAAAAGAGAATAGCCTATTCTTCTGTATCTCACATGGGTTTTACAATTATAGGAATTGGTTCCATAACCGGAATCGGGCTCAATGGTGCTATTTTACAAATACTCTCTCATGGATTTATTGGTGCTGCACTTTTTTTCTTGACGGGAACGACTTGTGATAGAATGGGTCTTGTTTATCTCGACGAAATGGGGGGGGTATCGATCCCAATGCCAAAACTTTTTACCATGTTCAGTAGTTTTTCAATGGCTTCTCTTGCATTGCCGGGAATGAGTGGTTTTGTTGCAGAATCATTAGTTTTTTTTGGAATAATTATTAGTAAAAGATTTCTTTTAATGTCAAAAATACTAATTACTTTTGTAATGGCAATAGGAATGATATTAACTCCTATTTATTTATTATCTATGTTACGTCAGATGTTCTATGGATACAAGTTATTTCATGTTACAAATTCTCATTTTTTGGATTCTGGACCACGAGAACTATTTGTTTCAATCTGTATCTTTTTACCCATACTAGGGACTGGTATTTATCCCGATTTCATTCTCTCGTTATCAGTTGATAGGGTACAAGCTATACTATCTAATTATTTTTATCGATAGTCTTTTATTAAAAATACGGAAATCTAATTTTTTTTGTCTTTTTATTTTCCGCTTTTAAACGCCGAACAATGCAAAAGAATTAAATGAATTAAAAATCTCAATTTTAATCAGATACATTTCGAGTTTTTTAGAACCCTTTGAGCCAGGAATGGTTCAAAGGGTTCTAAAAAACTTGCACAAAGAAAGAACTTTCACTATATATTTATATATAAATATGGGTATGGGATGATGTTTTGTTCTTATATGTACTCGTTATTTTATGTAGTTTATTCAATTATTTAGTATTTTAGATGTTAATGTGAATGAACCATAACTATGTAGACCTATCCCTAATAGATTGATTCCAAAATAGCATATCCAAATTATAAGGAATCCCATAGAAGCCACAAGTGCCGAATTTGTACCCTGCAAACTTTGATTTGTACTAGTTCTAGTATGTAAATAAATTGCGAATATGATCCAAGTAATAAATGCCCAAGTTTCCTTGGGGTCCCAACTCCAATACGATCCCCATGCTTCATTAGCCCATACTGCTCCACAAAGAATTCCTATGGTTAAAAAGGTAAACCCTAAACTAATGACACGATAACTCAAATAATCCAAACGTTGAGTTAATTGATATTTATAATAATTTCGAAATGAAAGAAAAGAAGTGTTTTTATAAACACTTCTTTTTTCATTCCAATAGTTAATCTTACCAAAGATAAATTTCTTAATTAAGAAATTTTTGACTTTACCATTACAAAAAATATTGATGTTTTTTCGAAATGTAATGACTAGAAGAGCCACTGAGAATAATGATCCACATAAAAGAGCGGCATAGCTTAATAACATCATACTTACGTGCATCATTAACCACTGAGATTGTAGAGCAGGTACTAATATTACGGATTGGTGCATTTCAGTTAAAAGACCCGACGTGGCAAAGCCTTGTGTGAAAATGGTACTTGATGCAGTTATTGTGTTTAAATCATTTTTATGATTCCCCATCTTGTAAATGGTATGAATAATGGATAAACTACACGAAAGGAAAATTAATGACTCGTATAAATTACTTAAGGGAAAATGTCCCGAAGAAATCCAACGAGAAACCAATAATCCCGTTATAGAGAAAAAAGTAGCTATCATTCCTTTTTCTGATAAATCAGGCAATCCTACGCTTTCGTGGACAAAAAAGGTCATCAAATAAATCGTAATAACAATTGAAATTATCGAAAAAGAGATATGAGTCAATATATGTTCTAAAATTGTAAATATCATAAAAAGGAGTCCCATAAGAGAATTGAAATCGAGAATTGAATACATTATAGGAGCCATTGTATAGGATCCATTGTGTCTATTTTAGAAGATTTTTTTGATAGGATAGGATGCCGCCACTCGGACTCGAACCGAGATGCTCTAGCACTGCTTCCTAAGAGCAGCGTGTCTACCAATTTCACCATGGCGGCTTACTTGAAATAATAATAGTCAATTTATGTTGAATCGTCGAGATTCAAGGATTCAATATAGTTTATAAAACAAAACATTAGAATCGATGAATCTTTATTCATTGAAATTTATATGATAATTTGAATCTTTATTAAATAAAGAATAAAATAATCTTTAGTTAGTATCGTATTGTTGTAAGTTCGGTTTTAATAATGAACTTTGGTATACTAAAAACTAAGTTTTCAAAAAAGCAGTTAAAACTCCATAGTTTTAGACTGAGCTATAGAACCGGGAATTGTTCCTTTTCTTTTTTTTTTTTTTTTATTCGTTTTTATTTATCCAATGTTATTTTATGGATTCAAACAAAACGAAAAAAAAATGTATTATTTAATGAAGAAAATGAAATAACTAGGATTTTCTATGTATAACAATTTGATTACTAAATCATAAGAATTTATCATTGTCTAACGATTTAGATACTATTTTATTATTATCAAAGTAAAGTATTAATATCTTTCATTATTTTATTATATTTCATTATATATATATAATAATGGTAAGATTTACCAAATTAATTAGGTTTTTAGTTAACCATATAACAAATAAAACAACAAAATTTGCATTTCTATCACAATCATACTCTACTTTTCACAATAGAAAAAATTTCTATTGTGAAAAGTAGATAGAAAAAAACCCCAAACCCAATATACATACCCTTATTCTACATATCACATCCACATACGATATTTATATACCACAGCAACTAGTTCCAACTGATCCTGTTTGATATTGAGGAATTCAATACACTAATTAATGTTAATTATTTATTTTAAAATACTTGACGTTTTTCGGGGTATGTCAATTCCGATTATTCCACGACTTTATTATTTGTTTGTTGTACAAAAAAACTTTTTGAACGTCCGGTAGAAACCGATTTCGCTAAAGAAAAAGCCTTTACTGCAGCTAAATTTCCTTTTTTCTTCCAAATATTTTTACGAATACGTTTTTTTGACATAGAAGTACGTTTTTTGGGGACTGCCATTAAAAAAAAAAGGGGTTACTTATTTTTATCATTGTATGTGAAAGACATGTATTGTTCAAAATGAATTGTTCCTTTTAGCCGTTATCCATATTTATTCCTAAAATAGTAAAAAAAAATTAAATTTTTCAAACACATTAAAAAAAACCTATGAAAACATATAATAAAATTTAAATTAAAAAAATTGAAACATACACATTAATATATTTAAAATATAAATAATTAAATCATATATATATAATTTAATTACTCATATATATATATAATATGGATCATAGTAATTACGCATATGTATACATACCCTATGACATATATATATATAGCTAAGAAAAAAAAATACAAGTACAAGAAAGGAAGGAAATTGTTTTTTATTAATTGATTAAGGTAAGAGTGCCATACCCATAATTGAAATTACAATTCGAATTAAATTAGTAGTTAATCTGTTAACTAAGATATTTGATTACTTGATAACAATAACCTTATTTATTTTTTAATTTAAATTTAAAGTACGGATCGTACTATCTATATTCGAATTAAGTATTCCTTTTGGTATAACCATTTTTCCTTAATATACTATATTATATAATATGCCTATAAATTACCAGGATGGAATATTGTATTATTCCAGTTTTAGTAGAATGATTAAAAATTTCATTTTTTTTTTATGGAACATACATATCAATATGCATGGATAATAACTTTTCTTCCACTTCCAGTTACTATGTCAATAGGATTCGGGCTTCTACTTATTCCGACAGCAACAAAAAATATTCGTCGTATATGGGCTTTTCCTAGTATTTTTTTCTTAAGTATAGCTATGGTATTTTCAGCCAATTTATCTATTCAAGAAATAAATGGAAGTTCCATCTATCAATATCTATGGTCTTGGACCATCAATAATGATTTTTCCTTAGAGTTCGGATATTTAATCGATCCACTTAGTTCGATTATGTCAATACTAATTACTACTGTTGGAATCATGGTTCTTATTTATAGTGACAATTATATGTCCCATGATCAAGGATATTTAAGATTTTTTGCTTATATGAGTTTTTTCAATGCTTCTATGTTGGGATTAGTTACCAGTTCAAATTTGATAAAAATTTATGTTTTTTGGGAACTAGTGGGAATGTGTTCTTATTTATTAATAGGATTTTGGTTCACACGACCGACTGCAGCAAGTGCTTGTCAAAAAGCTTTTGTAACTAATCGTGTAGGGGATTTTGGTTTATTATTAGGAATCTTAGGTTTTTATTGGATAACTGGTAGTTTTGAATTTCGGGATTTGTTCGAAATAACTAATAACTTGATACACAATAATGGGGTCAGTTCTTCATTTGCTACTTTGTGTGCCTTTTTATTATTCCTCGGTGCAGTTGCTAAATCCGCGCAATTCCCCCTTCATGTATGGTTACCTGATGCAATGGAAGGACCTACTCCTATCTCGGCTCTTATACACGCTGCTACCATGGTAGCAGCGGGAATTTTTCTTGTAGCTCGACTTCTTCCTCTTTTCATATCCATACCTTACATAATGAATATTATTTCTTTAATAGGTGTAATAACAGTACTATTAGGAGCTACCTTGGCTCTTGCTCAAACAGATATAAAAAGAAGTTTAGCCTATTCTACAATGTCTCAATTGGGTTATATTATGTTAGCTCTAGGTCTAGGTTCTTATCGAGCTGCTTTATTCCATTTGCTTACTCACGCCTATTCTAAAGCTTTATTATTTTTGGGATCCGGAGCCATTATCCATTCAATGGAACCTGTTGTTGGATATTCACCAGATAAAAGTCAGAATATGATTCTGATGGGCGGTTTAAAAAGATATGTTCCAATTACAAGAACTACTTTTTTATTAGGTACACTTTCTATTTGTGGTATTCCACCTCTTGCTTGTTTTTGGTCCAAAGATGAAATTCTTAATGAGAGTTGGTTGTATTCACCAATTTTTGCAATAATAGCTTGTTTCACAGCAGGATTAACTGCATTTTATATGTTTCGCGTGTATTTACTTACTTTTGATGGGCATTTGCGCATAAATTGTAAAAATTACAGTAGCACCAATAATAGCTCGTTCCATTCAATATCTCTATGGGGAAAAGAAGTTCCAAAAAAAGTGGATAGAAATTTTCTTTTATCAAAAATAGAGAATATGGTCTTCTTTTTTTCAAAGGATAGATATAAAATATCTAGTAATCTAAACAAAAGAAGACCATATTCTTTCGAAAAAAAGTACATTTATACTTCTATGTATCCTCACGAATCGGACAATACTATGCTATTTCCTCTGTTTGTTTTGGTACTATTTACTTTGTTTGTTGGAACAATAGGAATTCATTTTGATTATGGAATAATATATTTTGATATATTATCAAAATGGTTAACTCCATCGACAAATCTTTTACATCCCAATGCGAGTTATTCCGTGGATTGGTATGAATTTTTTACAAATGCAATTTTTTCGGTAAGTATAGCAATTTTTGGACTATTAATAGCATATGTTTTATATGGGTCTGTTTATTCATTGTTCCAGAATTTGGAATTCATTAATTCATTTATAAAAGGAGGTCCTAAAAGAATTTTCTTGGACAAAATAAAAAATAGAATATACAATTGGTCCTACAATTGTGGTTATATAGATATTTTTTATACTAGAGTTTTTACCTTGAGTATAAGGGGATTAACCAAACTAACTCAGTTTTTTGATAGAAATATAATTGATGGAATTATCAATGGGGTTGTTGTTGCAAGTTTATTTATAGGGGAAGGAGTCAAATCTATGGGAGGTGGACGAATTTCTTCTTATCTATTTTTGTATTTATTTTATGNAGAAAATTTCATTGATTCTTTATTGTGAATCGTACAATTTKGATTGATTTTTTKTCGCCATTTWTTCGCTACTAATACTAAKCGAGACCATTTGCTCTGAGATAAATTGTATGCATAATTAMCCTTTAACCAGTTTTTCCATTCATTCATTCCAG
>NC_042886.1:90409-95409 GCF_044706935.1 Curcuma longa | reverse complement strand
TTAGTATGGAACATTTTCTTTTCCAAGTGAAACCCTTTAGTATATGAAAGAATGAAAAAGTGCTTTCGTTGTTGTTGAATAAGAAGCCTTCGTATCTTAATGCATGTATTTAATTTATTCGGAGCTATTAGAGCGGGATCCACTTTTTGGGGAATATGAGTCGAACCAATAACAAGAATATTTCTAGTGGAATATCTTTCACAATCTCTGGAGAGATAGTTCTGTAATAGACCGAAGGATCTGTAATTCACATACAGATCATGAATGTTTGGAATCCATATTATGCAAGGAGACATTGCTCTTGCTAATGCGAATCGAAAGGTGATATCGATATAAAATCCGTATATACTCGGCGGCATATCCATAGTTAGCACATTCGTCATATCTAGCAGCTCCGTATCAAGATCAAGGTCATCATCAATATCGTCACTATCATCAATATCGATATCGTCACGATAATCACTATCGTCACTATCACTATCATCAATAAAAAAACCTTCAGGCTTGTAATACGAATACGGAAAGTTGTTCGGAAATATCGTAATGAAAGGAACATGGGAGTTTGTCGCTAGGTATTTGACCAAATAGGATCGTCCAGTTCCTATAGAACCTATCACTAAAATACCCCTAGAAGGGGATAGGGCTAAACGGAGCGAGAAGGGTTTTCCATGAGATGGGAAATGAAAACTATTAGCCCCACACGGGGTTTGTGAATAAGTGATTGTCTGATAATGAGCAAGGAATATCCGTCTTTCTGCTAAACAGGATCTATTGAACTCATAATTCATTAGATACTTTTTATGAATGTCAACTAAGTATCGTAAGTAAATTGATCCCGGTTGTTCAATCATTTGATAACCAGAGTCATTCTTTGATAAATGATCACTATGAGTCAGACTCAATAGAATTTGATCAATCCTTTTTTCTTTTTCGGTCGTTAAGGTGGAGAACTGAACCAAGAATTCTCTTTCTTCATCATCAACCAAATCACTGTTCGCGACCCAGGATTCTATTTTCTCATCAATCCAATCACCGTTCACCCCTTTTCTTTTTCTTATCAATGAATAGATCTCTTTACTTGTACGACTTAGATGTCTCGTATTTCTCGAAAAAGCGATTCGATTGATGGGATTTTGTATGATACTTCTGAGATCGATGAGATTGATATTCAAATATTTCTTCTTAGAACGTATTGATTTGACCCCATAAGCGGAACCACCAACCAATAGCATGTTGCCACCAGAAGCAGAAACCCGTATTTCTTCCAGAAAATCTCCTAATTGTTCCAGAGCAACTAGAAAGAGATTCTTTAACCAGAAAGAATTCAGTTCAGATTCAGATGTAGGATACCTATCCAAAAGTTTTCGCAACTCAATCATGTATGATGGAATCATCAAAGATTTGATCTTTTCTAACTCTGTCTGTAACTCACTAGAGGCTCGGGAAACAAAGAGAAGATGTATGCGAACGAGATATCCAGCAACAAGAAGAAGGAAAAGGATTGAATAGAGGAACTCCCGAGCATTTGTTAATCTCAGATGTGTCCATATCAATGGAACGGGTGACTCATTATTTCGATGAATCGTTTCTTCGGACAGAAGGAGATTCTGTAAACACTTACTCGAAATCTCACTTATCAGACTCGAAATCTTACTTTTCAGAGTCAGAGTCCATTGTGGAAGAATCTTCTGAGGAATTGGCCATGATATATCTGATACATGCATAATATCTCTCAAAACGGATACAAATTTGTGCCTGCTACTTAGTATCCTTAGTATCGGCAATGGTTCTGAAAAAATCTCTAAAAGGGTGGTGAAATTTAGATATTTCCACCCTGTCGAAGTAAGGAACCATGGCATATATGTTTGGAAGAGATTCCATTTTGAGAGATTGAAAAGAGCACTATCTCGTTGAAAGGTTCTATACATCTGCCCTTTCTCAACGCATTTCTTTAGAGAAAGACTCCGTTTTTTTTTCCTCTTTCCAGATGGGAAATCCTTCTCAGAACATGGAGTGTGAATCAAATCCATGTTTGAATTGAAACTGAGATACTCATGCAAGTTCTTCCCTTCTGAATCAGATAGATTCATATCTGAAAGAGGCTGACAATAAGTTCTTTCAAAATTAACTATTTGTTCCTCTGTTAGAGGTGTTGTAGAAATGTCTGCGATCGAGTAAATAGCTCTACGAACGAATGGCTCGGATCGAATTGGAAAATGGAAAAATTTGTACAAGTTATACCTTTCGTCACCACTTTGTGTAAAATCGTTAGGTATAAATATGTCAGATACCTGTGACTCGATTGGCAAAATAGTCTCTCTCTCCCCAAAAATATGTTTTTTTTTACCGACGCACGAAGAAAATATTTTGTTGCGAATGAACAAGATAGTGAGGAATTGTCCATATGTAGGATCATAATTATTGATACGGGTCTTTTCCACATAAAAAGGGAATCTTTTGTTACAATAGAACCAGAAGCGATTTGGATCATTCAAGAATCGAAGTGGATTTGCTTTATAAAAAGAAGATATCAATGAACTTCTATGAAATGGTTTCACGGGATTCAGCCAATTGTCTCGATCATGGAATATCATTGATAAATAGGAATCCGTGTTATCAAAGGATTTCCTGCGATTATTTCTAGTATGGAATGAGTCAATCACCCACTTTGGTATCTTTTTGAAGCAAAATGGTAATCTTGTTCCTCCATTGATCAAGGATTTCGGTCTTTTGGAAGTATCATGATCATCCAATAAGAAGGGTTTCAATTTATTCAAATGAACGATTTGAACACCTATTGATTCTAACAACTGATTGCGGAGTTGATCATTCGGACCTTTCAATTCATAGATGTGGATCTCGGACCTATGAATGGGGGTATTCCCGATACTCACAAAGAAAAGGGGAAGTGACTTGGACAAAAAGAGAAGTGACTTGGACAAAAAGAAACGAAGTGACTTAGACAAATCTTGTTTGTCTATAACCTCGGACCAATCAATCGAATATTGATTAATACGTAACCGATCGAACACTACTTGAAAATGGTTCTTCTGTTCAGAAAGGAAATGTTCCTGGAAATTCTTGCTCCCATTGGACCATTTGTATCTATATACATCAGGATCCCGATTCATGGATCTCCCGGTTCGAGAAATAAGAGGATCAAACCATTTCTTCTGACTCTTTTTCAAATTCGATAAATGTTGGTTGATCGTATATTTCATTATAGTTATATGATTCAGAGTATCATTTCCTATTTGATCCCTTTGAATTCCATATTCGAAGTTGTGATCGGATCTATTCATTAAAAAGAATCGATTAGATACATTTCTTATGTACCCATAGATTTGAATCAGATTTCGGATCAATCTATATTGATTGACTGCCTCCATTATGTTGTTGCTAGCAAATACCGCTGTTTTTCGTTTTGGATCTTCCAAATCATTCCCGCAGTAGATCCGGGCCGATTTTTTTCTGATCCTTCGATAAAAAGATTCATTCTCTTCATAAAAAAGAGGAGGTAGAACCAATAAAGATTTCTTTTTCGATTCATCTCTGGAGTTGAATACCTGATTCAAGAATTTTTTTTGATCCAACCCGTAGGAATCAATAGAAAAGGCAAATCTCCTATGATACACCAGATCCGGCTCGGTTATTGATAGAGTGAATAGATCTGCCATTTCTTGAAATCTCTCTTCTGATTCAAAATCGTGGTGTAACGTGTATCCCCTTTTGTTCCGGTCATGGAATAGATGAAATAAATCAAAAAATGGATTTTTGTTCAAGAATGAAATAGGATGAATTGAGACGGTATTTTGTAAATACGTAATTATCTTGAATATATCAACCATTTCCTTATTTTCCGCTCGCCTGGAAGGGACAAAAGAAACATCTTGTTTTTTCTTCAAAAATTTCTGATCTCTGGTGGACCTCTCAATAGGATTCGAACCCAGATGAAGTTCTGACCATCTGTCAGAGAAAAAAGAACGAATTGATCTTGTAGGATTCCCAAGAAATTCTTCGATTTCTTCCGGAAGCAGATGATTATTCATCTGCTTCTCACGTTCCGTGAATAGCCGGGACATTGAGGAAGATCCAAAAAGGCATTTCGGGAATTGATCTGATTCTATCTCTGTTCGTTCCGTTTGAAGAAAGGAAGGATCCCAAAGAATCGATCTTTCTTTTAGTTGCTGAATCTCTGTTTGATCGATCAATGTGGGATATTCTGAATCCTCATTTCTAATGGAATCGAAATGATCTATGGATTGATCAGAAGATCCTTTCAATTGGCTAGAATCCCTTACTTGAACGAAAATAGATCTTGATCTTGTGGAATCATATTGAATATTTGACAATACATTCCGTACCTTGCTAAAAAACCGATCCTTGTTTACCAACCACACATTGTCTAACCAAATCAAATTCTCTCTCGATACGTTCCTCAAAAAATCCGATTCGTGCTCATTCTTCCCCCAACTAACGAAGAGATCTTGGCGGAATTGCCACATATGAAATTGAGCACAATTTTGCAAAGAAATACCCCACTTGTTTCTCGAGAAGAGATGGGAAACATGCTCAATATCATTTGATTGAATAGTTGCCTCAGCTCCTTGTTGTTTGAAGAAACCCTCCCCTTCAATTGGTCTTTTTTCACGAAAAGCAGACATGAGATAAGAAATCAAGTCTTTCCCTAAGATTTCGAATAGCTGTCCCGAATTCAAGTTGATTATGTTTCGCTTCTTCCTCGAAGAAAGACAATCAAACAATTCCCAATCATGGTCCTTGCGGATCGGATCATCCGTATAGGATAAAAAAAGAAACTCCAGATATTTGCTATCTTTCTCTTTGAATGAGATCTCAATTCCTGCTACGGTTTCATTAGATATCTTACAACTAGAATCCCTTTTTTTTCCGATCCGCTTCCCCCACCTCCACCACCGTGAACTCCGGTTAGATTCAGGCATGATACACTTTTGATTTATTGGGAGAACCCAAGTATTTTC
>NC_042886.1:82909-85409 GCF_044706935.1 Curcuma longa | reverse complement strand
ATGATATATGATTCCAATATGTATGGTCTATGAATTACCTCATAAAAGGCAATGTAATAAAGCATCAAAACTGAATAAATAATAAATATAAAATAATAATAAAATAAAGTGATATGAATAATAAAGAGCCTCGAGTTAATAAAAACTAAGTAGATTGACTCGAGAAGAGAAATTTTTTTGGGGAGCTCCATTGCAGAGTTCAGACTTAACCATTAATAGAGAAGCTATAGGAACGATGAAACCTGTGACTGCATAGGATTCTACTGAAAACAAATCCGAATAATTCATTGGGTGGGATGGCGGAACGAACCGAGAAAAAATGAATTTATTTCGAGAAGTCATGGATTGACCTAGAAATAACAAAAAGCAAAGAGTCAATATTCGCCCGCGAAACTTTAGATTACATTACAATATTTTGGCATCCTTTGAGAAGGGTCAAAAAAAGGATCATTATAAAAAAACATTATAAACATTATCTATAATCCATAAATATGCATAATAGAAACATTCTATCTGTATATCCCGTACATACATCTTCCTATATAACAAATTCAATATTGATAAATGTCTTATTGGATTATTTTTTCCGTGTGTATCTGTAATATGTCATATTAGTGAATCTTTTCATTCGCGAGGAGCTGGATGAAAGGAAACTTTCGTGTCCAGTTCTGCAGTAGAGATCGAATTAAGAAATGACCATCAACTATAACCCCAAAAGAACCAGATTTCGTAAACAACATAGAGGAAGAATGAAGGGAATATCTTGTCGCGGCAATCATATTTGTTTCGGCAGATACGCTCTTAAAGCACTCGAACCCACTTGGATCACAGCTAGACAAATAGAAGCAGGGCGAAGAGCAATGACACGATATGTGCGTCGTGGTGGAAAAATATGGGTACGCATATTTCCCGACAAACCTGTTACAGTAAGACCCGCAGAAACACGTATGGGTTCGGGGAAGGGATCCCCCGAATATTGGGTATCCGTTGTTAAACCAGGTCGAATACTTTATGAAATGGGTGGAGTATCTGAAACTGTAGCCAGAGCAGCTATTTCACTAGCTGCGTCCAAAATGCCTATACAAACTAAATTTGTCAGGATGGAGATGTAGAACTAAATGGTATATTGAGGATGAAAAAACAACTACAAGTTTATTTATTTCTGGACAGAAAATATTTCTTTTTTTCTTTCCTTCATCCTTTCCATTAAAATAACAGATTCCAATAAAATGATATGATTCAACCTCAAACCCTTTTGAATGTAGCGGATAACAGCGGAGCCCGAGAATTGATGTGTATTCGAATCATAGGAGCTGGTAATTATAGATATGCTCATATTGGTGACGTTATTGTTGCTGTAATTAAAGAAGCAGTGCCAAATATGCCACTAGAAAGATCAGAAGTAATTAGAGCTGTAATTGTACGTACTTGTAAAGAACTCAAACGTGACAACGGTATCATAATACGATATGATGACAATGCTGCGGTTGTCATTGATCAAGAAGGAAATCCAAAAGGAACTCGGGTTTTTGGTGCGATCGCTCGGGAATTGCGACAGTTGAATTTTACTAAAATAGTTTCATTGGCTCCCGAGGTATTATAAATAATACTAAATGAGACTATGATATATCAGAACATCTAAAATAGGATATATCAAAACATCTAAAATAGATCAAATTTAGTGGAGTAGTAGATGGTGTCTCACGCATATACTTTTTTTATAATATTAAAAATTAAACAAAATAAACAAAAAAATGAAAGAAAATAAAACAAACAAAAAAGAGAACATGTTAATTATATCAAAATTAGAAGGCACCAATAATTATAGTTCGCCATGGGTAGGGACACTATTTCCAATATAATAACTTCTATAAGAAATGCTGACATGGATAAAAAAGGAACGATTCGAATAGCATCTACTAATATTACCGAAAATATTGTGAAAATACTTCTACGAGAAGGTTTTATTGAAAACGTTCGGAAACATCAAGAAGGTAACAAAAATTTCTTGGTTTTAACTCTGCGACATAAAAAGACTAGGAAAAGAATACATAGAACTATTTTAAAGTGTATCAGCCGACCTGGTTTACGAATTTATTCCAACTACCAACAAATTCCTAAGATTTTAGGTGGAATAGGAATTGTAATTCTTTCCACTTCTCAAGGTATAATGACGGATCGAGAAGCTCGACGAGAAAAAATTGGAGGCGAACTTTTGTTATATATATGGTGATCCTCCTCCGGTATCCTAATTTTATCTCTAACTTCCTATTTTATAGAGAAGAAAAGTTAATTATATAACTTTTCCTCCATTAGTTGATACTTCAAGGAGCTTACCTGGAATGAAAGAACAAAAATTGATTCATGAAGGTTTAATTACTGAATCACTTCCCAACGGTATGTTCCGGGTCCGCTTAGATAATGAAGATGTAATTCTAGGTTATATTTCGGGAAGGATCCGCCGTAGTTTTATACGGATACTACCGGGGGATAGAGTCAA
>NC_042886.1:52909-77909 GCF_044706935.1 Curcuma longa | reverse complement strand
GACGAAATAGACTCATCTTGATAGAGATGACAGAACTATTCTCTGTATTATTAATAGGATCAATTATAACAAGTCACACACTCATATTCCGGAGATACCGAAACAAATAAATTCCACGGTCGAACTACCAGAATGGTCTAGAAATCAAAGTTTTAAGTTTAAGTAAAGTAATTTTTTTTTTAACTAGTACTTTATAGTTCTTATTAAAGTTAACTCATTGCAATTCCATCCAGTAAAACGGAAGAATTATAAATTTCCAAAATAATAGATAGAAATACCGCAAATAGGGCCATAGCGACCCCCATTAGTGGTGTAGTCCCCCAGCCCGGAGCTACTTTACCATATTCCGAATTCAGTGGTTTCAATAAATTCCCTACGGTAGTTCGTCTTGGCCCAGATCTAGAACTATCCTCAACGGTTTGTGTAGCCATAAATCCTATTTATTTAATCATTGGTTGAGATCTGTTGACTTTGTATACCATTTCGTTGTAGTTGTAAATAAACGATCTTATTATAGATCCATTGTATTGTGATCTTGAAATTGTCTAAAAATGGAAATAGCAACCCTAATCGCCATCTTTATATCTGGTTTACTTGTAAGCTTTACTGGGTACGCCTTATATACCGCTTTTGGGCAACCCTCTCAACAACTAAGAGATCCATTCGAAGAACACGGGGACTAGTTGAAGTAATGAGTCTCCCATATAGGGAGACTCATTACTTCAATTGAAATAATGAAAAATTATTTTACTTTTTTAGTTGGAACCTTAGGTGGTTCTCGAAAAAAGATAGCGAAAAAAATTATCCCTAAAGTAGAGACTAAAAGGAATGTATAAACCAATGCTTCCATAGATTCGATCGTGGTTTACAATTATAGCTTCCACACCTATTCATTTGGCATCATTTACCATATAGTATAAAATATAAAGATAAAGAAAAGGAAAAGAAAAGATAGTGATTCAAGTCAAGATTTCTTAAGTACTCTAACCCTATGTCAAATAAAAAAAAGAGGCGAAAGATACCAGAGCAATCTTATATCAGACTACTTGTCTCCTTGTAGTTGGATCTCCTATTTTTTGGAATGTTCCAAATTCCACTTGAGCATCCAAATCTGGATCAATACCAGCAAAAACATCTCTGAACAAGGTTCTAGCGCCATGCCAAATGTGTCCGAAAAAGAAGAGCAAAGCAAACGTAGCATGACCAAAAGTGAACCAACCCCTTGGACTGCTACGAAAAACGCCATCAGATTTCAAAGTAGCCCGATCTAATTCAAAAATTTCACCTAATTGGGCACGTCTAGCATATTTTTTAACAGTCACAGGATCACTATAACTGACTCCATTGAGTTCGCCACCATAGAACTCAACAGTTACACCTACTTGTTCAACACTATACTTTGATTCTGCTCTCCTAAAAGGAACATCGGCTCTCACAATTCCGTCTCCATCCACCAAAACCACCGGAAATGTTTCAAAAAAAGTAGGCATACGACGTACAAAAAGCTCGCGCCCTTCTTTATCTCTAAAGACAGGGTGCCCTAACCATCCAACAGCTATTCCATCCCCGTTATCCATTGACCCTGCTCTGAATAATCCCCCTTTTGCCGGATTATTACCAATGTAATCATAAAAAGCTAATTTTTCGGGAATTTTAGACCAAGCTTCCGATAAACTTAGATTTTCGTCTAGTCCGGCACTAACTCTTCGGTATATTTCTTGCTGAAAGTATCCTTGATCCCACTGATAACGAGTGGGACCAAATAATTCGATTGGAGTTGTTGCTGAACCATACCACATAGTTCCAGCAACAACGAAAGCTGCAAAAAAAACAGCGGCGATACTACTGGAAAGTACAGTTTCAATATTGCCCATACGCAATCCTTTGTATAGACGTTGAGGCGGACGGACACTAAGATGGAATAAGCCCGCTAATATGCCCAATGTACCCGCTGCAATATGATGAGAGGCAATTCCTCCGGGAACAAAAGGATCAAAGCCTTCCGCGCCCCATGCAGGACTTACAGGTTGTACTTTTCCGGTTAGTCCATAAGGATCGGACACCCATATTCCAGGACCATACAAACCTGTTACATGAAATGCGCCAAAACCAAAGCAAGCCAACCCTGAGAGAAATAAATGAATTCCAAAGATCTTAGGCAAATCCAAAGAAGGTTTGCCCGTACGTTCATCGCAGAATATTTCTAGGTCCCAATACACCCAATGCCAGATAGCTGCCAAGAAGCACAAACCAGAAAACACAATATGTGCCCCTGCCACACCTTCATAACTCCAAATACCAGGATTCGTTATAGTTCCCCCTGAAATACTCCAACCACCCCACGAATTGGTTATTCCTAAACGAGTCATGAAGGGTATAACGAACATACCTTGTCTCCACATTGGATCGAGAGCGGGGTCAGAGGGATCAAAAACCGCTAATTCGTATAAAGCCATCGAACCGGCCCAACCAGCAACTAGGGCTGTATGCATTATATGGACCGAAAGTAATCGACCAGGATCATTCAATACGACAGTATGAACACGATACCAAGGCAAACCCATGGAAATACCCCTTTATCAAAAAAAAACTAGACACTATGTCACTTTATTTTATCGCATTGGAATTGGAAAAGACTATACTATGTACCTAACTTTTTAGTAGATTCTGTATGAGAAAAGGTTAATATTTATTCCGTTCCATTGAAAATAAGGGAAAAATTCTGTTCGTAAGAACAAAGAGAAGCGGATCTATTCTATACCCGATAAGTACCAATACGCAATGGGAGGATTACTCCTACTTTCGGGAAACAAATACATAGATACTTGTTTATCATTCCAACGATTGATACGTTAATTAAATTTTCTCTTTATTCATTCTGTCTTACTCTATAAACCTTTCAATCTATGTATAAAAATCTATGTATAAAATACAATAAAGAGAAAAAGAGATAAAGATGATAAAGCCATTGTTACGTTTCCATATTAACGCGAAGTATAGTACTCAATTTTGTCTTTAAATTAATGCCCGTTGGTGTTCCAAAAGTACCTTTTCGGAATCCCGGAGAGGAAGATGCAACTTGGGTTGAGTTATAGTGCGACTTGTCAGACATATTGAGTCATATGGAATTTACCCGTTTTCTCCCCCGATCGAGATATCCTCTGTTTCGCCCAAGAAATATTGTATTGAGGGAAGCATCAATCATTCGGAGCGTGAAGTGTAATTAGATCAATTTATTTATATTTGCATTTTGGGATCCATATTATCAATTAGGAGGATTTATGGTTCACTTGGAAAAATAAAAATAAAGTATTCAGGCTCCGTTCAGAAAATACCAAATTGGTAATATATGTATGATTATTACTTGTATTATAAAGGATTCTTATCCTTACTATATTACTATAAGTAAGATGAGTTACTATAAGTAAGATGAGTTACTATAAGAGTGATTTCAAACGTCCAACCAATAACCAACAGAATAGCATGATGAATACATCAAATAGTTGAGTTGGGAAAAGACATGAAACGAATTGAAAAAAAAAGAAGTGGTACTGAGATTATTTGCCCTATATGTGCAAATAAAATTCGGACAGATCTTTTCCCGGAGTAGAACATGAACCTAAAAGAAATGCAAGGGCCCATTCAGGAACAAGAAAATTGCATCGTGATTTGAATATCGATGAAATAATACATCAATGAAAGAGATTAGTTCAATTTCAATAAGTTCAATAAATTCTTTTTTTTTATAGGTAAGGAAGCGAGAACACATCTCATGTTTTTTGAAAATGGAAGAAAAACGTTTTTTTTTAGAAAAACCTATTAAGTTAAAGAAAAAAGAAATAGAACAAGAATCGACACATTGATTCTTTTTTCTCCATTTCATTTTGATTTTGAACCGTATGCATCCAAAGGTGCGTGTACGGCTCCTAAAGGACTAAAGGATAGGATTTTGTCCTAATCAACCGACTTTATCGAGAAAGATTACTTTTTTTAGGACAAGAGGTCAAGGAGGAGATCTCGAATACTATTGTTGGTCTCATGGTATATCTCAGTATAGAAGATCAGACTAGGGATCTTTATTTATTTATAAACTCTCCCGGCGGATGGGTAATATCAGGAATAGCTATTTTTGATACTATGCAATTTGTGACGCCCGACGTGCATACAATATGCATGGGAATAGCCGCTTCAATGGCATCTTTCATCCTGGTCGGAGGAGAAATTACCAAACGTCTAGCATTCCCTCACGCTTGGCGCCAATGAGTTTTGATTTGAAAAAAAAAAANGAAACACTATGCCTTCGCCATATTGAATATGAATAATAAGTAATAATAGCATGGCACTTCGAGTTCGATCTAAACAAACCATTATTTTATTTTATTGTTTTTTCATAACAAGAGATTTTGTATCGAGATAGTAGTATGAAACAAAGGGTATTTCCGATTTGTTGATTTTATGTGTCGGGAGTACATTTCAGCGTCACAAACTTTTTTTCTTCCACACCAGAAGTCTCTTTTTGATATTCATCTTATGAAAATGAAAGAGTACGAAAAAAAAAGATAAATTTTCCTTATTTGATCGTATCAGAAGGGAACTTTGGGATTGCTAAATCATAGATAAGATATCTATATAAAGCAACAGAACCATCATAGTATTTTTTACTCCTACGAAAGGAAGGGTGGTAAATGGATAATTCAACGATCTGAATCAGATAAATTATATTTCTTCGATAGAATAGAAGAGAAGAATAAAGTAAATTCCATTGCGGAGCCGTATGCAACATAGAAATGCCCGTACGGTTGTTCAATTCCATTTTCTTCTTTTTATTTTTTTTTATCCTTTAATTTAGCCCGATCATGCGAGATAGAAGAACCTGTTATATCAATAACATTAGGTTAGGATTATGATTCATCAACCTGCTAGTTCTTTTTATGACGGAAGATCAGGGGACTTTTTCAGGGAAACGAGACAGATAGTGAAACTTCGCGAAACCCTCACAAAGGTTTATGTACAAAGAACAGGTATGCCTCTTTGGGTTGTAGCCCAAGACATGGAAAGAGATATTTTTATGTCAGCAACAGAAGCCCAAGCTCACGGCATTGTTGATCTTGTAGGGGCGGATCCTGAGGATTTCGAGGATTTTTTATTGTAAATCTATTTCAAACCGTAATTGAATTTTTTGTGATTTTATATTGAATATAAAAAATTGATAATCATTAATTATCAGATTAATTCTCAGGTTAAGATCGATCTAAACCAACCCATTCCATTCTAATTTCTAATTATATATACAACGTATATATATATATATACGACATGCCAACTATTAAACAACTTATTAGAAATGCAAGACAGCCAATAAGAAATGTTACGAAATCTCCTGCTCTTAGAGAATGTCCTCAGCGTCGAGGAACATGTACTAGGGTGTATGTGCGACTCGTTCAGATCATGAGTTCGAACAAATACAAATGAGAAAATTTTTCCAGTATTACTGAACGGCACCAATGAATAGAGTAAATGGAAAAGATTTTTCATATATCTATATTGTGTATTGTGTATGGAATTTATGGTTTCCATTGGTGTAAATCCAATCACCTAAATTTGAGATGAAAAGCAATTCCCCATAGGTAGTAAATAGTTATCCATTAAGCGGAGGAAATGGTATCATAAGAAGCAAAAAGATTATGCTCCCATTGTTAAAAGAACGGACTAAGAGGGTCAGCTACCTAGCCAACTTTCCTAATTAAATGCCGTTACTGTATAGATAACTCTTATTGTGAAAAGAGCTATTACTCTATAATTGATAATTGATGGGTAGAGCCAAAGAGTGTGAACTATACAAGTTCACAATACCATTTGATTAAATGAAAGAAGAAGCTCCGGTGTATAGAGAGGACCTCGCCGTTTAAGAAATAACCATAGAAACGAAGGAACCCACTTTTTTTTAGTATCATTAGAATTTATTATTTTCAGGTGAAATGCCTGAAAGGAATAAAAAATGGTGGTAAGGAAGGTTATAGTAGCAAAAGCCATTCGAATTCATATTTTATATATCGGAATAATCCGTTTTGTTATTCATCGACCAAGGGGGATAAAAGGATGGCTGAAAGAATAGAAATCAATTAGTTATTCATTAAGGTTTAATTTGATTCAATGACAAGAGTTAGACGGAGATATATAGCTCGTAGACGTCGAACAAAAATTCGTTTTTTTGCGTCAACCTTTAGAGGGGCTCATTCGAGACTTATTCGAACGATTACTCAACAAAAAATTAGAGCTTTGGCTTCCTCTCATCGAGATAGAGGCAGGCAAAAGAGGGATTTTCGTCGTTTGTGGATCACTCGGATAAATGCAATAACTCGCGAAAAGTTGGTATTGTATAGTTATAGTATATTAATACATAATCTGTACAAGAAGCAATTGCTTCTTAATCGTAAAATACCTGCACAAATAGCTATATCAAATAAGAATTGTCTTTACATGATTTCCAACAAGATCATCAAATCAAATTCAAATAAAGTAGATTATAAAGTCATGTACAGTAAAGGAATGATTGAAACGAAACAGAATTCCCCGGAGTGACTTCTCCGGGAAGATAGAATAAAAATCACTTAATAAAAAAAAATGGGAATTCTTTTTTCTTTTAACACTGGAACCCACTCTTCTAGATTCTAGGCCTTTTCGAACAAAAAACACATCTGAGCTTGAGTTACAATTGGAGTTTGGAGTCAATCGAGGAGTATGTCTATTTTTTTTTTCTAGGACGAGTAATTCGAGTTCGGGGGATCGACTCCGATTTTTTATTCTTAAATAGTCTCTCATTATTAAGAAAGGGTAACAAAGATAAAATACGGGCTTGCTTTATAGCAATAGTAATTAATCGTTGTTGTTTCAAAGTCAATCTATTCACCCGTCTAGATAATATTTTCCCTTGTTCACTAATAAATCGACTAATTAAACTCATGTTTCTATAATCGATTCGATCCCCCGATCTAATTGGGGGCAAACGCCTACGAAAAGATCGTTTGGATTTGCGAAAAGATTGCTTGGATTTACGAAAAGATTGTTTGGATTTATCCATGGTTTATTCCTTATCTCTAAAATTCTATTTCTTTATTTTATTTACTTCAGATCCTACCAAAATAGGCTTTGATTTGTATGCATAATGTATACACATTATTCATATTCTATATTAAAAATTAAAATTAAATATATGTTAAGCTCTTTTTCTTCTTTGACTTGAAAAGAACACATATGTGTTCCATTCAATCTATTTCTTGATTTCCCCATGAATCGTATGCTTGTGACAATAGCGACAAAATTTTCTCAATTCTAATCGACCAGGCGTATTGTGTCGATTCTTTTGAGTAATATATCTAGAAATACCCGGCGATTCCTTATTGACATCATTTCGGGCACAACTGGTACATTCTAAAATAACTATAACTCTTACATCCTTACCCTTAGCCATAAACCCCCTTTTGAATTTTGTATCGGCTTAACTCTTACATTTTCGATCCGAGCTGAAGAAGAAGAAAACAAAAGTAAATTAAATAGAAGTTACTAACTAGAAATGGAATTTTCTAAAAATTTCGTTGCAATTATCATTAAATTATTATTTATTCAAATTTAAAAATTAATATTAATGTAATTAAGTAAAAATTTTCATTTTATATTTTATAGAGTAATAAAATAATAATTTTATGAAGTAATAATTAAGTAATACAATTTCTTTCTAACTATCAATTGTTCCTATCCTAAATCCACTAAATTATTATTCTTATTTAATTTAAGTATCTTCTTTCTATGCTATGATTTCGCGGAACCCTCCCTAGACTGGATCCACATTTAAATTTTAGGTCTCCCAAATTCGATCTTCGATCTATCACATTTTTGTTGAGGTTCCATACACTTTTTTTCTTTTCTCCCTATCCTAAAGCTAAGGAACTGAAATGAAAGAACTGAAAAAGGAGGGAGGAAATTCGAAATTTGAGTCATGTAGAATTGTATCTCTAATTTTATTCATTTCTTCACATAATCAATAACTAGAATCAAAAAAATGGGAATGACAAGGCATCCGGGAATAAACGATTAATCTCTATCAATAGGCCTGCTAAAGACCCAAACCATAGAGTACTTAGCACAGGTGCTACGGAGAGATATGTTTTTATATCTCGCATTGAAAATCCTCCTTTCCTATGGATTGTAATACATATGTGTATATGGTCAGATGTTGTAGTTCAAGATCATTTGTATTTATTTTACACAGAATTCCGAATTAAATGCTAAAATAGATATGTACAATTAATCAATAAATGATATTTTCATCTAATCCCCTGTTCCTGAACATTACTGATAAAACTTTTTTATACGTTAGGTTTCAGATGTATATAATTCTTATTTTTATGATATGTATAAGATTTTCTTATATGAAACCAAAAGGAAGAGAAGAAATGATAAGAAAATTGTATATATGTATATAGATGGAGGAAAAAATGAAGATATGGAAAACAAGACAGGTATTTTGTAGAATGAGACTGCCCAACAATTTGAAAAAAAAAGGGATGTAGCGCAGCTTGGTAGCGCGTTTGTTTTGGGTACAAAATGTCACGGGTTCAAATCCTGTCATCCCTACCTATTACTTCTTCTATGGACAGTAACGAGGATTAATTGAGAACGATTCAAATTGTACATAATTTTCCGTTTTTTATACTATATGTATGCAAGATGCATTGGGGTAGATTTCTTTACAGTACAGTTGTATCCCCTGCCATAAGCATAAGAAAGCGCTCTTAGTTCAGTTCGGTAGAACGCGGGTCTCCAAAACCCGATGTCGTGGGTTCAAATCCTACAGAGCGTGAGTCAGTTTATTTGATGTCGAATCACAATAAAATATTTGAACAAAAAAAAACAAAAAAGTTTAATTGCAACTTGCATTGGACCTCCTGCGGGAAGGAGGTCAATAAAAAAGAAATAAATATTACTCAATCAAAGATCTAACTGATCACCGCGTCTGTATTGTAAATATGCGGTTACGAATAATCCTGCTAAAGTAATAGGAATTAGACCTAAGACGATTCCAAATAGAAAAACTTCAATCATTTCGGTTTGTTTAAGGGGATAAAAAAATAGGTAAGATACATTTAAAAATATTAATCTGAATTATCCATGAATCTCAATGACCAAGAATTGACAATTGATGTGTAAAAGAACCATAGAATACCAAGAATCTCAGAGAAATATTCGTTTTTATCAATTTTTTCATTCAATTTATTTCAAATAAGTCGTATCTTGTTTAAACCAATGAATAGAGCTGGGGTTATAGTTAAAGCAGCCAGTAGAAAACCGAAATAACTAGTTATAGTAAGCATGAAAGAGCTAAATTAGATATGTTCCTTTGCTACATATGCTGATAAAGCACTTACCTAAATTAAAATTTTTAGAAAATATGACGGTAATAAAAAATCAATTGACAGAATTAGTTTAGTTCCAATTGAAAATTAAATTTTGATCATTTCCCTTCTTTTTCAAGAGGATATAATCCGTTTTGGAACGAATGCCTGATACTAATTACCTTTTTATTTTTTTCATTGGACTCAGTCCAGTAATAGGTTGCTTAATTGCCCATAACATAATATTTCGAAGGAAAAGAAGAAAAAGGTGCCCCACAATCTATCGAAAAATAGAATTTTTACTTTCTTTTTCTATTTTAATTCTTTTTTCTTCAGGTCCAACCCGATTCAAAGACGAACAACTTTCATTATCCTTTTAGATTCTATATTCCGTCTTTCCATATCGGGGAGTTCTATACTTCTAATTCGGTCAAGAAAGACCTTTATTTTGGATCTAACAGTTGCATTATGAATATAGATTGTTATCGCCGGGTTTTCTTTCTTTCATTTCTTTCTTTCATTAAGTATTATATACTATTTTATATTACATTACATAATATATTCTATATTACATAGAATTATTACATTATATATATATTATTACATACAATTACATTATATATTATTACATTATATATGTATATTATTATTACGACTATATACGACTATACGACTACGACCAACCAATTACTTGAAATGAAAAGATTCAAACAAAAAATTTTATAATCAACAAAAAGAATTGTTAATGGATTTAAGATCCATTATATTATACGTATAAATTAAATTAATTTAATTGTGTAAAGTGTAAAGAGTAAATATAATTTAATAATATCTTTCGTGAATTATTAGAAACAAGAAACCATTGATTCACACTTTTTCAAGATGTTTGTTTATTTTCTATTATGAATCCAATAATGGAAATCTTATAAGGAATTTGAGTAACTTTCTATTCATCTATTGAATAATATGGAGTTATGCATAAATAAGGAACAGAAAAAGAAGAAAAGAATTGTGTAGCATTTTGGTACCGATCTAGACAGCGTTGCTGTGCCAGAGGGAGGATAGCTATACTGATTCGGTATACTTTAAATAAACCTTTGGTACAAAATTGACGATCTCACAAAGATGCAATATCAGTAGTTTTCCATTTCCATTTACTGATCCCATCTTTCAAAGAATCGACCCCCCCCTTTTTAAATGTACAAAAATTTGTGGAGCTCAGAATGTCCGGAAGCACGGGAGAACGTTCTTTTGCTGATATTATCACCAGTATTCGATACTGGGTCATTCATAGCATTACTATACCTTCCCTATTCATTGCGGGTTGGTTATTCGTCAGTACGGGTTTAGCTTATGATGTGTTTGGAAGTCCTCGGCCAAACGAGTATTTCACAGAGAGCCAACAAGGGATTCCATTGATAACTGGCCGTTTTGATTCTTTGGAACAACTCGATGAATTTAGTAAATCCTTTTAGGAGGCCCCCAATGACCATAGATCGAACCTATCCCATTTTTACAGTACGATGGTTGGCTGTTCACGGACTAGCTGTACCTACTGTTTCTTTTTTGGGATCAATATCAGCAATGCAGTTCATCCAACGATAAACCTAATTCGAATTATAGAGCTATGACAGAATCAAATCCGAATGAACAAAATGTTGAATTGAATCGTACCAGTCTATACTGGGGTTTATTACTCATTTTTGTACTTGCTGTTTTATTTTCCAATTATTTCTTCAATTGAGAGAAAGAGAATAGTAGGAATTCTCTTATCCCATTCGGAAAGATACCATCCTCATAATTATCAATGGCTGTTTTTGTCTATAGCATGACCATTTGAAAAAATGTGGAGGAAAGTAGGGGAAATGGCCGATACTACTGGAAGGATTCCTCTTTGGTTGGTGGGTACTGTAACTGGTATTCCTGTGATCGGTTTAATAGGTGTTTTCTTTTACGGTTCATATTCTGGGTTGGGTTCATCTCTCTAGTAATCGGATGAACCAGATTGTAGACATGAAAGAGTAAGAACTCAGCGGGACCTTACCCTCCTTTGTCTGTCTGATTAGAGTGGTAAGGTCCCGCTGAGTTCTTACTCTTATAAGATATAAGAATATAAGAAGACTTTGATCTATTCCATAACATACAAATTCGGAAACATACAAATTCAAATTGGAAAGTTATACAGTCAACATAATAAAAATATTATATTTGTTTTGTAGAAAAAAAAAATGACAAAATGGATCTTTTGCTCTGATGTTTTAAACATTACTCTATTCTTTTGTTTCTTAATAATGTTTTTGAAGAATTGAAGCCATTGATTGATTCATAGTCTCTGTCCTTCCTCTAATTAACTCTTACGATACAAAGCAAGAAGAAAAGAGTAATCTCTGGATACTACAATATTCTATGGATTTCTACGCATGAGATATCATCCAAATTCTTTCTTTCTCTTTCTATAGTAAACTACTAATGGAACTTACTCTATAATATAATTTGAAATTTAAATTTGTTTGAATAATTTCTCTAAGTTATAAGTTTAAGTTAATAGAAGAAGTTCTATTTGCTCAATCAATTATTCCCCTATAATCTTTTCTCTCTTTTTGTTTGTCCACAACTTCCTATCAATCTAAACAAAAGAGTTCCGGTTTGCCATCCTTCCCTTGTATTCTCTTTGTTTGTATATCTATTACAAAGAATAGGATACAAGTAATGAATTCCAGGCATCCCGCAAAACGAAAAAAAAAGTATAAACAAAGCAACAAAAGGGGTTTGGAGATTTTTTGTTGATCCATATATATATATGGATCAACAAAAATTTGGCACCTTTTACCAACTTGATGTTAAGAAATCCCCGCACCTAGAAATTCATTTCGTATAATTGAACCTTTTCAAACTGTTTCTTTTTAAGAACCAAAAAAACTTGTGCCAAAATAACAAATGCAAAGAAGAATAAAAGACCTTGGACCCGTAATGGGTCTTGAAGCACTACTTCTGCATCTCCCTGACCAAAGCCTCCCACATTGGGATTGCTTGTTAATGGTTGATCAAGCTTGATGGATTCACCCTCTGAAACAAGAAGTTCTGGTCCTGGAGGTACAATATCAACTACTTGATGTCCATCCGATGGATCAACAACGGTTATTTCATATCCACCCTTTTCTTTACGGACTATTCTACTTACTACACCTGCTGATGTAGCATTATAGACTGTATTGTTACTTTTGCTACCATCAGGATAAATCTGACCCCTTCCTCTGTTCCCACCTACATATATGGGATATTTTAAGAAGTGAACATCTTTCTTCGTAGCAGGGTCGGGGGAAAGAATGGGAAAGATGATTTCACTATATTTCTGACCAGGAACAGGACCTATCACAATAATATTTCTTTTATTAGGACGATAACTCTGAAAAGACAAATTTCCAATCTTTTCTTTCAATTCGGGAGAAATACGATCAGGGGGGGCTAATTCGAATCCGTCGGGTAAAATGAGAACAGCCCCTACATTCAAACCCCCCTTTTTACCATTAGCAAGAACTTGTTTCAGTTGCTTATCATAAGGAATTCGGACAACTGCTTCAAATACAGTATCAGGGAGCACAGCTTGCGGAACTTCAATATCCACGGGTTTATTAGCTAAATGACAATTGGCACATACAATTCGTCCCGTTGCTTCTCGCGGGTTTTCATAACCCTGCTGCGCAAAAACGGGATATGCATTTGAAATGGATGACCGAGTTATTACATATATCATGATCGATACAGAAATGGATCGAGTCATCCCTTCCTTTACCCAAGAAAAAGCATTTTTTTTTTGCATGTCCAATCATTAATTTCGGAGTTTCTACAATAAATTAGATAGGTAACTAGTATAGTTACCTATACACGAGTCTGGCATTGTACTAGAATAATTGTACTGGAATATACGATGAATACCTTGAGCAGATGAAAGTATAAGGAATTAAGTAAAATTTTTAATTAAATGCTTAATTTCTATTTATTTATAAAGGAAGAAGGATTCTAATTTTATTGATATGATGAGATCAAATGAGTTCTTTATTCATTCATTGAATGAAAAATTACTACAAGCGAAGGAGATACACGATTTAAATAATGAAAAATCCAATATTTAACAATTGCATCTAGAATAACTGGAAAAATGGAAACAAGACCAGATATAATCTGATTGTTATGATCCAATCCAAAATCGTTGTAAACCAAACCTATCATTAGTTCCCAACCACGGGTCGAGTGAAATCCGACCCATAAATCAGTAACTAAAAGAATCGAAAAAGCTTTTATTGTGTCACTTAAGTTATAGAGGAATTCCTGAACCCAAGAATTCAGAATAACGAGTTCTTCATTACTCAGAATAAAATAACCACTTAGAATAGTGAAACAGATTATATTTGTCGAGAAATGTAAAATGATACGGAGATCATATTCATTGCATGCTTTGACCAATTGTATTGTTTCCTTGTGTATTCCTATATGAAGTTTTTGTATATGTGTTTCCGGGTATTCCTTTATCATTTCATCCAATAGGAATAGTTCTTCTAATTCTATGAATCTTTTTAGAACGTTTTTCTCTTGAATATGATTTAAAAAAGTTTCGGATTGTCTGCTATTCCACCAATAAGTAACCCAAGGTTCCAGACATTTATTAAAAGAGAAAGAGACCCACCAGGGCAAAAATACCATAGATGCAAGATAGGGAAGGGAGGCCAATGCTTTCTTTTTTTTCATTTTGATCTGTGAATTTAATTTGAATTTTTAATGAACCTGCTTCATTCGTCGACTCTATCTGATATTTCTCTGAAGCACGAGTTGTATAACAAAATAGTGACCTCTGGATCTATCCCTTTCCTTTTTATTTGTAATATATTTCAGATATCTCAATTGGGCAAATTCAAACCAATTTCATTTTCATTTGTTCCTTTCGATGAATACTCCAAAACCCACTTTAAGTAACGAATCAAGTTTCGAGACCAAAAAACTTACATTAATTCTTTCGAAACGAAATCTTTTACTGTATAATCAGAAAAAGGGTATCAATTAAAAATCATGGGCCTAAAAAGATGAATTATGTATTACGAAATATATGTTCGGATAGGTTTGATTAATTTATATCTATAAATTAATTATTAGATTAGTTAGTTAGATTAGACTTCTAGTATAAAAGAATCAGGAAACTTGCCTTTTATTAAAAAGGGGAATTAGCAAGTTCTTTTCCCCACCTTGAGAGGATATTTATTCTTTACTTTAGTTCGAGTTCGTTTTAAAGTACTTCCATTGGTATGCGCAAAAAATAGGCTAATTCAGCAGCTTTTTGTTCAATTTCTCGTGGAGTCAAATTCTCATCAGTACGAGTCAAGGGAATGGCTCCTTGGCCCCTGATTTCCATATAAAGGACACGACGAGTATAAAGACCCTCTTTAACCTCTATTCTGATTGATTGGATATCTCTCATAAGGAACCGAAGGAAGATGCGACGATTTATTCCAGGAAATCCCCAACGAAAAATACACACTCTTCCCTCTTTTCTATCGAATCGGTCATAACCGCTACCTACATTCCACGAAATAGTGCACCACAAATAGGAGCTAATGAACAGACCCGCGATCCCATAGAAAGACATCACAACCCCTTGAGGAAAAAAAACGATTTGCTGAGATGGAAATACAGAGATCAAATTCCTACCAAGATAACTGGAAGTTCCAACCACTAAGAATCCTAGTGAACCTAAAAAAAGGATACAGGCCCAGCAAAAATTACTCGTTTTTCGAGATTCCGTTATAAGTTCTATCCATATATGTTCTGATCGCCAATTCATACTATACTGCATTCAGTTACATTCGATTGGAATTGAGCGAATAACCCAAATAAATTTGACTTTACCTTTCTTGACCCCGAAGTCACTTTCACCAACTAGCACTATTGTTATGTGAAACATCGGGAGTAATTAGTTAGATACATTGACTTTCCTTTTTTTATATTCGCTAATTCATTTTGAACAAGCTATATCCACATATACATGCATTTATACAGATATTATATATCCGCATAAAAGTTCTTTCACTTGTGTGTTTGGCAAAAGCCACATATCATACCATATTACACGAAATAAATATCCGTATTATCATACAGTGTTGAAATCACTTGATAAGATTCATTACCATTGGGTCTAGACAATCTTATTTTTTTGGACATGAAGAAATAAAGAAACCATTGCAATTGCCGGAAATACTAGGCCCACTAAAGGTACAAAAATGGAGGGTAAGTTGAAATCTGTCATAGAATAGATGCCTCGATTTACTATTTCTATCTATTAATATTTCTATCTATTAAAAAGAAAAAGATATCCTCTTATGCTTATTTAGGATATATCTATCATAAGTAATATCAAGTTATTATTATATTGTAAATAATATTATTTTTAAGTGATAAATAATATCAACTATAATTCTATTAGCTATATGATTAGATAGAAACTATAATATTTAGAATATATATATATATATTTAAATATTAAATAATAAGTAATATAATAATGAATATTATAATATAAGTTAAAATAATAATTAATATTATTTGAATTTTAATATATTAAATTAATATATTAAATAAATAATTATAAATAAAAAACAAAAGAAAAAATATAATTATCCGAAACCTCTGTCTATTTACAAGGAGAACTTATGTCAACAAGGAAAACAATATATATATTGTTTCTTTTAATTACGATTACGATGAATTAAATATTTATTTTTGTTCGCTACAAATAAAATAAACGAATCTAGTGCTATACTTTAATTTTTGGAACTGTGATTCAAAGGAAAGAAACCGTGGAGTTGAAATAACTCACTCAGAACACCTTTTAAAAGATTACGTGGTACTATTGGGTCGAATAAACCTTTTTCGAATAAATACTCAGATGTTTGTGAACCCTCGGGTACTGTCGTATTCAATGTTTGTTCAATTACTCTTTTACCCGCAAATGCAATGGTTGCATTAGGTTCAGCAATAATGATATCTCCTAACATAGCAAAACTGGCTGTTACTCCACCGGTTGTAGGATCTGTAAGAATTGCTACATAGAATAACTTTTTATCTAATTGATAATTATATAAAGCAGAAGAAATTTTAGCCATTTGCATCAAGCTCAAACTTCCTTCTTGCATGCGTGCTCCTCCAGAAGCACACACAATAATGACAGGTAGAGATCGATTAGTAGCATATTCGATCAAACGAGTAATTTTCTCGCCTACTACGGATCCCATACTACCCCCCATAAACTGAAAATCCATAACGCCAATAGCTACGGAAATACCATTTAGTTGACCTATGCCTGTTTGAACAGCTTCAGTTAAACCTGTCTTTCTTTGATAAGAATCGATACGATCTATATAAGAATCAGAATCCAGTTCTTCTTCTGAAAAATCGATATGATCTCTATCAGAATCCGGTTCTTCATCAAATTCAACGGGTGAATCAAATTCAATGGGGTCTACAGATACTATATCTTCATCCATGGGATCCCAAGTTCCGGGATCAATCGAAAGTTCAATTCTATCTGAACTACTCATTTTCAAATGATATCCACAAAATTCACAAATATACATTTTTTCACCAAAAAATTGTTTATAATGTGATTCATAACAATTTTCACATTGAACCCATAAATGTCTGAATTTATGGAAAGGATTATCATTATGATTGGATTCTACTCTAATATCCAAATCATCGATATTTTGACTAGTTCTTATACTAGAACGATCACTCTCACTACTATTTTTATTTTCAGTACAAATGAAATTATAAATGTAACTTTCACTGTAATTGTTGGTACTACTCGAAATAGAACTATTAATACTGACTTCAAAACGAAGATAACTATCAATGCTACTAATAATGTTCTTTTTCCAACTGGATTCAGTATCATTACATGTATGATTCTTTTTCTTAGACCCCCTATTCAAATAACTAGAAACAATAATTTCTAGTTCACTCATAAAGGAACTATCATTGTCAACCTCAAAAATATGATTTTCAATATCAAAAAATATAGAGTAACGATCACCATTACTATCCCTAACAAAAAAAGTGTCATCAGAGATCAAACTCCAAATATTCCTGATATCAAATAAATAATCAACATTATTGAAACTATAATTACTAATACGATTCCAACTAGGAACCTTTTTTTCCATATCGTTTAGAATAGGTTGTTCACTTCTATCTGTATGTCCAATACTATCAACACTATCTATTGATTTACTTGGCCCACACCTATGTTCTACCTTCTCATTGGAAAATACAAAATTGCACCGCCATTTGAACATAGAAATACCTCCTATTTAATTAAAATACAAAAAATTTGATGAATAATCATTTGACCTTAACTATCAGAATTAAGCATACGAATCTAATCATTAGAATTGTTAACTAATGAGGAGTAAGTATTGAAAGAAAAAATTATCTTTTGTGGAAATTCGAAGTATTACTTCAATATATTGATAGAATCTTTTTCTCAACTTTTGTCTTTAATAGAAAGACACAGCTTTTTCCCATATGATGTATAAAATACCATGAAATCCAAACCAAAGAATTGTGAAAAGTTTCTATTTCTATAAATAAACAATTTGTTCTCATTTCTCAGTCTCATTTATTATATAATATAATAAATAATTAAGTTTCTATTTCAACATACAACGAAAAAGACAATATATAGGATGATGGGTAGAAGGAGTCTTTCCCTTGGCTTGATCTATGGACCGAAATGAGGAGATATAAAAAAGTCCACCACTCCCAAGGATCCCTAAAATTGGATTAAATTCATTATAGATCCAACAACAAACAATAGAAGTATTGAGTTGTTTAGTCTTCGATCTTTTATTTAGATCTTATCTTATATTATATATTTTATTTAGATCTTATCTTATATTATATATAAGTAAGATCTAAACAATACATATCATATAAAGTAAAAGAAACAGAAACATATATGCAAATACATAGTATATATAGGATGCTCGTTCTTTTTTTTTTTTTATTCGGTAATCGGCCCAATCTTTTTTTAGGAAAAGACTGGGCCGACTTTAATTGCAATCAATTAGGAGAACAAACAGGAATTACTGAATTATGCACACTTAGCTTTTCTCTTTATCTAGCTTATCTACTGGTTCGAATTCGAATTTGATCTCTTTCCATACTTCACAAGCAGCGGCTAGTTCAGGGCTCCATTTGCTAGCTTCACGGATAATTTCATTACCTTCACGAGCAAGATCACGTCCCTCATTACGAGCTTGTACACACGCTTCTAAAGCCACCCTATTAGCTACTGCACCAGGTGCATTTCCCCAAGGGTGTCCTAAAGTTCCTCCTCCAAACTGTAGTACGGAATCATCCCCAAAGATTTCGGTCAGCGCAGGCATATGCCAAACATGAATACCCCCTGAAGCCACGGGTATAACACCTGGCATAGAAACCCAATCTTGAGTGAAGAAAATACCACGACTTCGATCTTTTTCAATAAAATCATCACGTAATAAATCAACAAAACCTAAAGTCATTTCGCGTTCCCCTTCCAGTTTACCTACTACTGTACCAGCGTGAATATGGTCTCCACCAGACATACGTAATGCTTTAGCTAGTACACGGAAATGCATACCATGATTTTTCTGTCTATCAATAACTGCATGCATTGCGCGATGGATGTGAAGAAGTAGACCATTGTCACGGCAATAATGAGCCAAGCTAGTATTTGCAGTGAATCCACCAGTTAAGTAATCATGCATTACGATAGGAACTCCTAATTCTCTGGCAAATATGGCCCTTTTCATCATTTCTTCACATGTACCTGCAGTAGCATTCAAGTAATGCCCTTTAATTTCACCTGTTTCGGCCTGCGCTTTATAAAGTGCTTCAGCACAAAATACGAAACGGTCTCTCCAACGCATAAATGGTTGTGAGTTCACGTTTTCATCATCTTTGGTAAAATCAAGCCCACCACGTAGACACTCATAAACTGCTCTACCGTAGTTTTTTGCAGATAATCCCAATTTTGGTTTAATAGTACATCCCAATAGGGGACGACCATACTTGTTCAACTTATCTCTTTCAACCTGAATGCCGTGAGGCGGGCCTTGGAAAGTTTTGGAATAGGAAGTGGGAATTCGCAGATCCTCCAAACGTAGAGCTCGTAAGGCTTTGAAACCAAACACATTACCCACAATGGAAGTAAACATGTTAGTAACAGAACCTTCTTCAAAAAGGTCTAAAGGATAAGCTACATAAGCAATATATTGATTATCCTCCCCAATAACAGCCTCTATGTGGTAGCATCGCCCTTTGTAACGATCAAGACTGGTAAGTCCATCAGTCCACACAGTTGTCCATGTACCAGTAGAAGATTCGGCAGCTACCGCAGCCCCTGCTTCTTCGGGTGGAACTCCAGGTTGAGGAGTTACTCGGAATGCTGCCAAGATATCAGTATCTTTGACTTCGTAGTCAGGAGTATAATAATTCAATTTGTAATCTTTAACACCAGCTTTAAATCCAACACTTGCTTTAGTCTCTGTTTGTGGTGACATAAGTCCCTCCCTACAACTCATGAATTAAGAATTCTCACAACGACAAGGTCTACTCGATATGGATTATGCGTGAATGAAACCTTTGACAAAAATCTTTCAAAAAAAAAATAATATTCAACTAATATTATCAACAAATTTCAATGTTATGTTAAAATGAAATGGTTCGTTATTAGACCATGTATTTGATTCATCAAATACATCATTATTGTATACTCTTTGATATATATGACGCAACCTTATGTTTGTTTTGCAAATTTACAATTAAATTTATCTCCTTATTCTTTTGAATCTAATCTAAATATCTAAATACTAAGAAAAATTCCCTCTTGACAGTGATATATGTTGTATATGTAAATCCTAGATGTGAAAATAGGCATAATTCATCCGAAAAAGGGTATAAAGAATAGATAGGCAGAAATCAAATATCTAAAAAAAAAAAAATAGAAAGAACAATAGCCAACGAGATCGAAATACTGAATCATAAATGTAGTTCGGGTTCAAATTCTATATATATTGGAATCCAATATGGATGGTCTTTTCTATAATGATAAATAAATTAAAGAGACTTACTCGTGATTTCATGTACTTGATATTTCTTTTGAAAAAAAAAGAGGGATTGGCTGAACTTGAAAATTTACTCTTTACTCATTCAATGAGTATACGATTGAATCGTATTCGGTTGGGTGACACCAACTAAATCGAGTGCTAACTCCCATTTATTTCTTATTGTATTGAATTAACCGATCAATCTGCTATCGGACATTTATTTTCCCCTTGGCATGGCACTATTCCAAAAAAATTTTCGACATATTTCACTTTAATTATAATTATGAGAATCAATCCTACCCCTTCTAGTCCTGCGGTTTCCACACAAAACCTAGGGCGTATCGCTCAAATTATTGGCCCAGTACTAGATGTTGTTTTTCCTCCGGGCAAGATGCCTAATATTTATAACGCTTTAGTAGTTAAGGGTCGAGATACTGTCGGTCAGCAAATTAATGTGACTTGTGAAGTACAACAATTATTAGGAAATAATCGAATTAGAGCTGTAGCTATGAGTGCTACGGATGGATTGACGAGAGGAATGGAAGTAATTGATACGGGAGCTCCTCTAAGCATTCCAGTTGGCGGAGCTACACTCGGACGAATTTTCAACGTTCTTGGGGAACCTGTTGATAATTTAGGTCCTGTAGATACTAGCACAACATCTCCTATTCATAGACCCGCACCCGCCTTTATAGAGTTGGATACAAAATTCTCAATCTTTGAAACAGGAATTAAAGTAGTGGATCTTTTAGCTCCTTATCGCCGTGGAGGAAAAATAGGACTATTTGGGGGAGCTGGAGTAGGTAAAACAGTACTCATCATGGAATTGATCAACAACATTGCCAAAGCTCATGGAGGCGTATCCGTATTTGGCGGAGTAGGCGAACGTACTCGTGAAGGAAATGATCTTTACATAGAAATGAAAGAATCCGGAGTAATTAATGAAAAAAATATTGCAGAATCCAAAGTAGCTCTAGTCTATGGTCAAATGAATGAACCGCCGGGAGCTCGTATGAGAGTTGGGTTGACTGCACTAACCATGGCGGAATATTTCCGGGATGTTAATGAGCAAAACGTACTTCTATTCATCGACAATATCTTTCGTTTCGTCCAAGCGGGATCAGAAGTATCTGCCTTATTGGGGAGAATGCCTTCTGCAGTGGGTTATCAACCTACCCTTAGTACAGAAATGGGTTCTTTGCAAGAAAGAATTACTTCTACCAAAAAGGGATCCATAACTTCGATACAAGCCGTTTATGTACCTGCGGACGATTTGACCGACCCTGCTCCTGCCACGACATTTGCACATTTAGATGCTACTACCGTACTATCAAGAGGGTTAGCTGCCAAAGGTATTTATCCTGCAGTGGATCCTTTAGATTCAACGTCAACTATGTTACAACCTCGAATCGTTGGTGAGGAACATTACGAAACTGCGCAAAGAGTTAAGCAAACTTCACAACGTTACAAAGAACTTCAGGACATTATAGCTATTCTTGGGTTGGACGAATTATCCGAAGAAGATCGTTTAACTGTAGCCAGAGCACGAAAAATTGAGCGTTTCTTATCACAACCCTTCTTCGTGGCAGAAGTATTTACTGGTTCTCCAGGAAAATATGTCGGTCTTGCAGAAACAATTAGAGGGTTTCAACTGATCCTTTCCGGAGAATTAGACAGTCTTCCCGAGCAAGCCTTTTATTTGGTGGGTAACATCGATGAAGCTACCGCGAAAGCTATAAACTTAGAAGAGGAGGGCAAATTAAAGAAATGACCTTAAATCTTTGTGTACTGACTCCTAATCGAATTATTTGGGATTCAGAAGTGAAAGAAATCATTTTATCTACTAATAGTGGTCAAATTGGCGTATTACCAAACCACGCCCCCATTGCCACGGCTGTAGATATAGGTCTTTTGAGAATACGCTTTAACAACGACCAATGGTTAACGGTGGCTCTGATGGGTGGTTTTGCTAGAATAGGTAATAATGAAATCACCATTTTAGGAAATGATGCGGAAATAAGTACTGATATTGATCCGCAAGAAGCTCAACAAGCTCTTGAAATAGCTGAAGCTAATTTGAGTGGAGCTGAGGGTAAGAGACAAGCAATTGAAGCGAATCTAGCTCTCAGACGAGCTAGGACACGAGTGGAGGCTGTCAATGTTATTTCCTACTAGTTAAGTCATTAGATCAAAATAAAAAGAATAAGTTTTTTAAAAGTTCTTTATATATACACCACATGTTGATTTTGCTAATTGAACACAATCAAGTCTAATCTGATAAAAAAAAGAAGATGGGTAGAAAAACTTATTAGATATCATTTCATTGACTCCAGTATCTAATAAGTTCTACCTACTATTGGATTTGAACCAATGACTACCGCCGTATGAAAGCAATACTCTAACCACTGAGTTAAGTAGGTCATTTATCACTACAAATAGGAACCCATCACTTCGGGAATTATAGATAGAATAGGATTTCCAAGCAATACTAATTTCTTTCTGTTAAGCTTAAATAAAATAAATAAATCAGAGAGCTATCATGTGGGATTATGAAATATCTATCTTGACAAGAAATTGTCTATATGTTAAGATGTCTATAACAAGGGCTATAGCTCAGTTGGTAGAGCACCTCGTTTACACGTGCGCCAATGCTTTTCAAAGGAGCCAATTATGCAATGAACATAATTGATCGTATTGAAAAATTGATGTCTTACTCCATTCCATAGGTTCGAGGGAACAAGAGAACAATAGCCTGACCTAACAAATATTTGGTTCGGTCCGATTCAGGCGCTAATTAAGTTGCCAAATCAAATAGAACCCACCAGTGATTTGATAGTTGATAAGGTAAATACCCATCCCATTCAATGCTAGGCATAATGAGTATAAGGGACTCAAAAAAACCTCTTTTCGCTCTATGAACTTGAAGGTGTATGAAGTCTCATATTCGACTGTTCCAGCGAGGCGATAGAGATTCTATTTAACTTAGGTTAATCTAGGCCGAAGGCAGACCTAAGTCAACGTAATACTTCCTTGAAACACTTTGGTATTGCTCCTAGATCAGAATACAAATAATGAATCATAGCACATGGAGCCATCTCATTATCTTCCTCTAAAGATAAAATATGGTAGAATAACTGATCTTTACATCAGTTGATGGAAGAGCCCAATGCAACAAAATGCATGTTGGGTCTTTGAAACAGTTCAAATCATTTCGATAATAATAAGTTTGATCCGTTTTACCGAGAAGGTCTACGGTTCGAGTCCGTATAGCCCTATAATCCTAATATATTTTATATTATTTTAGTATAGCTTTCATTTCCTCATAGTTGTGGCCAGGTATCGTAGAAATGAAAGCATTACCAAATCAATTTAGGAAGTGGAAATCATGACATGATTCCGACTAAAAACTTCAACCTGACCCAACGAAATCTAATTCTAAGTAGCATGGGTCTAAGACGTATTCTTTTTTTGGTCTTAGGTCTTGTATTTGTAGAAAAAAAACCCCTGTCCTGACTAATCACTAATCTTTTTTTGGCAGAACAAGAGAAACCTTATTGATTGATTCACAAATAATGGAGAGATAATGAATTGGTACTAAAGGATTAACGTTATATTCTATGAGTTGGGGGGGTTTGGGTTGGGGGTTTGATTTGGTCTATTGAATCATTCGATAATATGTAATTCTTTCATTAGAAAATGTAATGTTATGTAAATCTTTTATGATTCCGTCGATTAGATTACTCCACTCTTTGCTATGTTTCATTGTCTAGTATCTAGTATAGGTGTACTGTAAAAGTTTTTTTGTGTCGGAATCTACCCCATTGTTTGGTGTTATCATTATATTAATAATATTAAGTGTTATTGCCATAACAAAACAAACGAGTATTTTGGTTCATTCCAAATCGTAATCTAGTTTATTACTAGAGATTGTTCCAAAATAGAAAGAATCTTTTATTCTAACTCTAATGAAATAACTCCATCCTTCTTATTTATTTCTGATAAGGTGGGATGGTACAGGTTCAAAGTTTCCTTTTTTTTGTTTTTGTAGAGAAAGATATAACTTGTTATATGTCACCTCTCAATTCAACGGATTGAATCAAATTAATTAAGAAAAATTGAATCAAATTAATTAAGAAAAAAGGAAATGAAATAAATAATTTGAATATACTAATTATAGACTATTTATAGTATTTAATTAATTATTAATTATAGGATATTTATTTTATAATATTATAATAATTATTATAATAATTATTATTGGGATATATTAGGTATTAGGATTATAATATAGATAGTAATCATAATAATATATAAATATATATATATATTAGGTAGGATATTATAAATATTAGGATATATAGGATAATATAGGATATTTTAGTATTTTATTAACTTGTTTTTATAGAATTATCTTTTTATAGAGGATAGAGAACCCAAGACAAAGTGAGAGAATCTTGTTTTTGTAAGAAG
>NC_042886.1:7919-47901 GCF_044706935.1 Curcuma longa | reverse complement strand
TATATATAATATAGAAATTATATATATACATATATACCAAAAATACGGATAGTGATACAATTTATTTTATTCTACTTTTTTGTAGTATTTCCATAAATTTAGCTTTGCTTTGTTTATCCTTTAGTTCAGTCTTAATTTAGAGTTCAGTTTTCATTTTTGTTTATTCTTAAACAATGAAATTTCAATAAAATAAAAAAGGAGTCTTTATGTCTCGTTACCGAGGACCTCGTTTCAAAAAAATACGTCGTCTGGGGACTTTACCAGGACTAACTAGTAAAAGACCTAGATCCGGAAGTGATCCTAAAAACCAATTGCGTTCTGGTAAAAGATCGCAATATCGTATTCGTCTAGAAGAAAAACAGAAATTGCGGTTTCATTATGGTTTGACAGAGCGACAATTACTTAAATATGTGCATATCGCTGGAAAAGCTAAAGGGTCAACAGGTCAGGTTTTACTACAATTACTCGAGATGCGTTTGGATAATATCCTTTTCCGATTGGGTATAGCTTCGACGATTCCAGGAGCCAGGCAATTAGTTAACCATAGACATATTTTAGTTAATGGTGGTATAGTGGATATACCAAGTTATCGTTGTAAACCGAGAGATATTATTACTACGAAGGATAAACAAAGATCGAAAGCTCTGATTAAAAATTATATTTCTTTATCCCCCCACGAGGAATTGCCAAAACATTTGACTTTTGACTCATTCCAATATAAAGGAGTAGTAAATCAAATAGTAGATAGTAAATGGATTGGTTTGAAAATAAATGAGTTGTTAGTCGTAGAATATTATTCCCGTCAGACTTGAACCTCACAAAAATAACAAAGAAAAATTCATAGAATTTTGTCTGTTTTCGCCGAAATAAAAATAAATAGATCTAAGGGCCTTGGTCCGAATTTTTATTATTCACCTATCACAAACGGACAAGCGGTAATATTTTTTGCTCTTTCTTTTTCCGATATTTGTATTTTACGTATCACAGTAATGTGATTAGGAATCGAGAATTTATATCAAATAAGGGTCCTCTTGTTGAGATGATGGTATTTGATTTGATTCAGTAACGTCGGTGAATTAAGATAAACGGAAAGAGAGGGATTCGAACCCTCGGTAAACAAAAGTCTACATAGCAGTTCCAATGCTACGCCTTGAACCACTCGGCCATCTCTCCTACATAATCTTATTATTGACCAGAAACCGAGTGAATAGTGAATAGCGAGTCATTCATATTATTGCAGTACAAGTGCGACTGATGAATAGTTCCATAGGAAAAATTCCTTTCAAATCAAATAAAATTTTTTATTTCTCAACAAAAATTTAGCTCATTAGCTATCCCATGGATCTAATACAAATTATTGAATCGTCCCGTGTATTTTTATATTTAAATTGTATGACATGGCATATGCATGTTATGCAAACAAAAAACAAAACGGATACTTACCTTAGTCTTATCCATTTTTTTATAGAAAAATTATTTCGTTTTGTTTTTTGTTTCTTCTTTGGATCATAACCAAATAAAAACTTCTCGAATTATCAGAATCCGCAGTACAATCCTTGGTTATTCAACTTAGATGAAATATTTATAGTTCCGTTCATTGTTATACTACGAAATTCGAATGAAATCGAATCTGATTTCAATATTTCATATCTCTCCTTGTCCAATCCAAACAAAAGGTCCACATCTTTTTTTAGAATTAGTCTGTTTTTATTTTATGTTATTTCGTACCGTACAATTCCTTTAGTTTGCGGGATCATTTTCCCCTTACCCTAAGGGTAATGAAAAGAATTATAGAATGGATTGTTAATTATGCCAAGATCTCAGATAAATGCAAATTTTATTGATAAGACCTCTTCAATTGTGGCCAATATCTTATTACGAATAATTCCGACAACTTCCGGAGAAAAAAAGGCATTTACCTATTACAGAGATGGTGCGATTTGATTCTTTTTTTTTTTTAGGTCCAGTATTACGAGAAAGAAAAGAGACATGGTTCGAGATAGAAAAAACCAAATTATTAAAATAAACCCACGCTTGGTGAAGGTGAAGTTTGTAGATAGAACAATTCCTTCTGTCGTGTATCCTCGATTGATGCAGCCTCGGATGCTTCAATTGTTGATTTTAGTATTTAGCGAAAGGTTACACCTATGGGTTCCGTATTGCGAGTCAATCCTACTCCACTAGTACCAATAGGCAGCATAGGGGAAGAAGCACTACACCTAGGAATCAACAACATGAAAACTTTGTTATAAATTACCCTTTTCCTTATCGGTATCGGGGCTAACAAGAATGGTTGGGACAACAAACATCCATCTCGTTCGTACTTTGGGTATCCGTATAACCATCAAAGATCGTTGAAGTGACTAATTCCTGGAAATAGGGGGCGTTGAGGACAAAGAAATTGTTGGAGTTACCATTTCCATCTAGTACTAATACAGTTGGTGTTAATAAACAACCTCTTGCAGGAAGGCTGGCTAGAGATTTCTTGTAAAAATACTAGCTCCTTTCAGTTCATAATGAGAATAGTCAAATTTGAATTTCATGGATTATTTCCCTTAGTACTATGCGCAGAAAGAAGGGAGGAGCCATATGAAATGAAAATCTCACGTACGGTTCTGGAACGGAGATTCTTTGAATAGAATGAACGACCGTAACGGATGTTGGCTCAATCCGAAGGAAATTATGCGGAAGCTTTACAAAATTATTATGAAGCTACGCGACCAGAAATTGATCCCTATGATCGAAGTTATATACTCTATAACATAGGACTTATACACACAAGCAACGGAGAGCATACAAGGGCTTTGGAATATTATTTCCGGGCACTGGAACGAAACCCATTCTTACCACAAGCTTTTAATAATATGGCCGTGATCTGTCATTACGTGCGACTATCTCTACTATAGAAAGAAGGAAAAAAGATCCAATTAACTAGTAAATACTAGAATGAAATAGGTTTTCTACATATGCGTCGTCTAAAGCAACGGTTTTTATCAGCTGTAGCAAGTAAAGAGACTTCACGAGAACCAAAATTAAGAAGAAATAGATAAAACCTATATACTCCATGGATAAAGGATTGAATTGATAGAGAAAGCACCGTAAAGATCAATTAGCAAACTATTTGGTCGATAGAGTTAAGAACTGCTTTACTTACTTATCCCGTGATACAGGATAAAAGTTAGGAATCAAATTATGTAATAGAGTTGATCCACTAAGGTATTGAGCAGCGGTGTAGCATCAGATCCCAAAGATCGTAAGTTCTTTTTTCTTATATTATATTAGGATATTAGGGAGGAAAGTCTTTTTCAAAAATTCTATATCTATATTATATAAATTGCATATATGCAATCGAGATAGTTACCTTTCAGAGAATTCTAACACTATATTTTAACACTATTATATATAGGATATAGGGTCGATCCATACTTCATTCCTCTGAAGGTGGGAGAAAAGATAAAGCTTTTTATTGATCAAAAAATTAGAGTTTTAAACTTATGTAATTAACTTCTTCTGGCTAACCCAACAAAAATGGGATACTTTTATGACAATATGACAAATCTAATTCAATTAACATAAGGTAGATTAAGACGGGGCGCAAGCAAAAAGAATCGATTGTCGAGCCGTATGAGGTAGGAAACTCTCAAGTACGGTTCGAAGGGAAGGAGCTACCTATTCCGACCGGGGAGAACAGGCCATTCTACAAGGTGATTCTGAAATTGCAGAGGCTTGGTCCGATCAAGCTGCTGAGTATTGGAAACAAGCTATAGCGCTTAGTCCGGGTAATTATATTGAAGCACAAAATTGGTTGAAGATCACGAGGCGTTTTGAATAAGACCACTCTCTTTTTTAATTCATTAAAATTAGTTGTTGGATCCATCAATCAAATAAAATAGATCGTGTTCCCATGAAAAGATCCAATCAAGAGTTTCATTATATCCTTTCTTTCTAAAATCATTGTATGGTATCTCATAGGGATAAAACGGTATAGAATAAAACTAATAAAGCTAGTAAAAGAAAGATACAAGATACGGTGGAATGACTAAATATGGATAAGATATAGCAATGGATCTTATTAATCCTAATGAATGATCTTGTGATTTCTAGTAAAGGAATAGAATATTTCATAGAAGTAGATTCATATGGGTACTTATACATTCAGATATAAGTATACTAGGTTTAGGTTGCAAAAAAAATTGTTTTTTCGTTTCGCCGGGAAAGTACTTTCCAAGGAAAATAGGCCCCTTGGGCACCTAATCGTTATGTCATAATAGATCCGAACACTTGCCTCGGATTGACTTCAATATCATAATTGCTCTAGTGAATAACTAAATAGATGGATGGGAGATAGGAAAAAAAGGATTAATCATAAAAAAAAAAATAGCTATCTTTCGGAGGTTCACTAAAAACTTGATGATTGGCGGGTCTCTTTGTATGTGTTGTCCGGAAAGAGGAGGACTTAATGATTATTCGTTCGCCGGAACCAGAAGTTAAAATTGTTGTAGATAGGGATCCTATAAAAACCTCTTTCGAGGAATGGGCCAGACCCGGCCATTTCTCAAGAACAATAGCTAAAGGCCCCGATACTACCACTTGGATCTGGAACCTACATGCTGATGCTCACGATTTCGATAGTCATACCAGTGATTTGGAGGAGATCTCTCGAAAAGTATTTAGTGCTCATTTCGGTCAACTCTCCATTATCTTTCTTTGGTTGAGTGGGATGTACTTCCATGGCGCCCGTTTTTCAAATTATGAAGCATGGCTAAGTGATCCTACTCACATTGCACCCAGTGCTCAGGTAGTTTGGCCAATAGTGGGTCAAGAAATATTGAATGGTGATGTGGGTGGGGGTTTCCGAGGAATACAAATAACCTCCGGTTTTTTTCAGATTTGGCGAGCATCTGGAATAACTAATGAATTACAACTTTATTGTACCGCCATTGGGGCATTGGTCTTTGCATCGTTAATGCTTTTTGCCGGTTGGTTCCATTATCATAAAGCCGCCCCAAAATTGGCTTGGTTCCAAGATGTGGAATCCATGTTAAATCACCACCTAGCGGGGTTATTAGGACTTGGGTCTCTTTCTTGGGCGGGACACCAAATCCATGTATCTTTACCGATTAACCAATTTCTCGACGCTGGAGTTGATCCTAAAGAAATACCACTTCCTCATGAATTTATCTTAAATCGGAACCTTTTGGCTCAACTTTATCCTAGTTTTGCCGAGGGAGCAACCCCCTTTTTCACCTTGAATTGGTCAAAATACGCAGAATTTCTGACTTTTCGTGGAGGATTAGACCCAATAACAGGTGGTCTATGGCTAACCGATATTGCACACCATCATTTAGCTATTGCTATTCTTTTCCTGATCGCAGGTCATATGTATAGAACTAACTGGGGCATTGGTCATGGCCTTAAAGACATTTTAGAGGCTCATAAAGGTCCATTTACCGGGCAGGGCCATAAGGGACTCTATGAAATCCTAACAACATCGTGGCATGCTCAATTATCTCTTAACCTCGCTATGTTAGGTTCTTTAACCATTGTTGTAGCTCACCATATGTATTCCATGCCTCCCTATCCATACCTAGCTATTGACTATGGTACACAACTTTCGTTGTTCACCCATCACATGTGGATCGGTGGGTTTCTTATAGTTGGTGCTGCTGCACATGCAGCAATTTTTATGGTAAGAGATTACGATCCAACTACTCGATACAACGATCTATTAGATCGTGTCCTTAGACACCGCGATGCAATCATATCACATCTTAACTGGGTATGTATATTTTTAGGTTTTCACAGTTTTGGCTTGTATATTCATAATGATACCATGAGTGCTTTAGGGCGTCCCCAAGATATGTTTTCAGATACCGCTATACAATTACAACCCATCCTTGCTCAATGGGTACAAAACACCCATGCTTTAGCACCTGGCATAACAGCTCCTGGTGCAACAGCAAGTACCAGCTTAACTTGGGGAGGTGGTGAGTTGGTAGCAGTAGGCGGCAAAGTTGCTTTGTTACCTATTCCATTAGGAACCGCAGACTTTTTAGTCCATCATATTCATGCATTTACGATCCACGTAACTGTATTGATACTACTGAAGGGTGTTCTATTTGCTCGCAGTTCCCGTTTGATCCCTGATAAAGCAAATCTTGGTTTTCGTTTCCCTTGTGATGGACCTGGAAGAGGGGGGACATGTCAAGTATCCGCCTGGGATCATGTCTTCTTAGGTCTATTCTGGATGTACAATTCCATTTCGGTAGTTATTTTCCATTTCAGTTGGAAAATGCAGTCGGATGTTTGGGGTACTATAAGTGATCAAGGAGTAGTAACTCATATTACAGGAGGAAACTTTGCGCAGAGTTCCATTACTATTAATGGGTGGCTCCGAGATTTCTTATGGGCACAGGCATCTCAGGTAATTCAGTCTTATGGTTCTTCATTATCTGCATATGGTCTTTTTTTCTTGGGTGCTCATTTTGTATGGGCTTTCAGTTTAATGTTTCTATTCAGCGGCCGTGGTTATTGGCAAGAACTCATTGAATCCATCGTTTGGGCTCATAACAAATTAAAAGTTGCTCCTGCTACTCAGCCTAGAGCCTTGAGCATTGTACAAGGACGTGCTGTAGGAGTAACCCATTACCTTCTGGGTGGAATTGCCACAACATGGGCATTCTTCTTAGCAAGAATTATTGCAGTAGGATAATGGCTAGGAGGATTTGAAAGGCATTATGGCATTAAGATTTCCGAGGTTTAGCCAAGGCTTAGCTCAGGACCCCACTACTCGTCGTATTTGGTTTGGTATTGCTACCGCACATGACTTCGAGAGTCATGATGATATTACTGAGGAACGTCTTTATCAGAATATTTTTGCTTCTCACTTTGGTCAGTTAGCAATAATTTTTCTGTGGACGTCCGGAAATCTCTTTCATGTAGCTTGGCAAGGAAATTTTGAGTCATGGATACAAGACCCTTTACATGTAAGACCCATTGCTCATGCAATTTGGGATCCTCATTTTGGTCAACCGGCTGTGGAAGCTTTTACTCGAGGAGGTGCTACCGGTCCAGTGAATATCGCTTATTCCGGTGTTTATCAGTGGTGGTATACAATCGGATTACGCACTAATGAAGATCTTTATACTGGAGCTCTTTTTCTATTATTTCTTTCTGCTATATCCTTAATAGCGGGTTGGTTACACCTACAACCGAAATGGAAACCAAGTGTTTCGTGGTTCAAAAATGCAGAATCTCGTCTAAATCATCATTTGTCAGGACTTTTTGGAGTAAGTTCTTTGGCTTGGACAGGACATTTAGTTCATGTAGCTATTCCCGGATCCAGGGGACAGTACGTTAGATGGAATAATTTTTTAGACGTATTACCCCATCCTCAAGGGTTGGGACCACTTTTTACGGGTCAGTGGAATCTTTATGCCCAAAACCCTGATTCGAGTAGCCATTTATTTAGTACTTCCCAAGGAGCGGGAACTGCCATTCTAACCCTTCTCGGTGGATTCCATCCACAAACACAAAGTTTATGGCTGACCGATATTGCTCATCATCATTTAGCTATCGCAATTCTTTTCCTGATCGCAGGCCATATGTATAGAACCAACTTCGGGATTGGGCACAGTATCAAAGATCTTTTAGAAGCACATATTCCTCCAGGGGGTCGATTAGGGCGCGGACATAAAGGTCTTTATGACACAATCAATAATTCGCTTCATTTTCAATTAGGTCTTGCTTTAGCCTCCTTAGGGGTTATTACTTCCTTAGTAGCTCAACACATGTACTCTTTACCTGCTTATGCATTCATAGCACAAGACTTTACTACTCAAGCTGCGTTATATACTCATCACCAATACATTGCAGGGTTTATCATGACAGGAGCTTTTGCTCATGGAGCTATATTCTTCATTAGAGATTACAATCCGGAACAGAATGAGGATAATGTATTGGCAAGAATGTTAGACCATAAAGAAGCTATCATATCTCATTTAAGTTGGGCCAGCCTCTTTCTTGGGTTCCATACCTTGGGCCTTTATGTTCATAATGATGTCATGCTCGCTTTTGGTACTCCGGAAAAACAAATCTTGATCGAACCCATATTTGCCCAATGGATACAATCCGCTCATGGTAAGACTTCATATGGGTTCGATGTACTCTTATCTTCAACGAATGGCCCAGCATTCAACGCAGGCCGAAGCATATGGTTACCGGGCTGGTTGAATGCAGTTAATGAGAATAGTAATTCACTCTTCTTAACAATAGGTCCTGGGGACTTCTTGGTTCATCATGCTATTGCTCTAGGTTTGCATACAACTACATTGATTTTAGTAAAAGGTGCTTTAGATGCACGTGGTTCCAAGTTAATGCCAGATAAAAAGGATTTTGGTTATAGTTTTCCTTGTGACGGGCCAGGGCGCGGCGGTACTTGTGATATTTCTGCTTGGGACGCATTTTATTTGGCAGTTTTCTGGATGTTAAATACCATTGGATGGGTTACTTTTTATTGGCATTGGAAACACATCACATTATGGCAGGGTAACGTTTCACAATTTAATGAATCTTCTACCTATTTGATGGGGTGGTTAAGAGATTATCTATGGTTAAACTCTTCACAACTTATCAATGGATATAACCCTTTTGGTATGAATAGTTTATCCGTATGGGCTTGGATGTTCTTATTTGGACATCTTGTTTGGGCTACTGGATTTATGTTCTTAATTTCTTGGCGTGGATATTGGCAGGAATTGATTGAAACTTTAGCATGGGCTCATGAACGCACACCTTTGGCTAATTTGATTCGATGGAGAGATAAGCCAGTGGCTCTTTCCATTGTGCAAGCAAGATTGGTCGGATTAGCCCACTTTTCCGTAGGTTATATATTTACTTATGCAGCTTTCTTGATTGCCTCTACATCAGGAAAATTTGGTTAATTTAGTTATTTATTGTTTTTTTATGTACTGTATCAGCAACAATCTCATTTGTTTCGATGGATAGGGAGGATGAGGATCCACCTTCTTATATTTTTACATCTAGGATCCGAACTCTATCATAAATAATAATAGGAACTGAACATTATATTATGGCAAGAAAAAGTTTGATTCAGAGGGAGAAGAAAAGGCAGAAATTGGAACAGAAATATCATTTGATTCGTCGATCCTCAAAAAAAAAAATAAGCAAAATTTCATCATTGAGTGAAAAATGGGAAATTCATGTAAAATTGCAATCCCCACCACGTAATAGCGCACCTACACGTCTCCATCGGCGTTGTTTTTTGACTGGAAGACCTAGAGCTAACCATCGAGACTTTGGGATATCCGGACACATACTTCGGGAAATGTTTCATACATGTTTATTACCGGGCGCAATAAGATCAAGTTGGTAAGGAGAAAAATATCCTTTCCTGTTTGTATAAATTTCTATGATTTATGATTGTGGAATACACCTCTTTACCATTCTGTACAAATGGAGTATGCTATTTGTACAGAATGGTAAAGAGGTGTATTCCATCTTTCTTCGTCCATAAGTTCCCGGTTCTTCAGCGCGGAGTAGAGCAGTTTGGTAGCTCGCAAGGCTCATAACCTTGAGGTCACGGGTTCAAATCCTGTCTCCGCAACATAAAAAAATTGAGGTATAACTAATTAATAACTATTTTTTTTTGGGGGGGGGGCAGAAGCCAAAAAAAGGTAAAGTATAGAACTACTACTATAGTAGTAGTTCTATAGTAGTTAGTATTACTAGTTCGAATTTGCGATCTTATCTCTTATCTTATCATAATACATTACTTCACCATGGGCGGATAGCGGGAATCGAACCCGCATCTTCTCCTTGGCAAAGAGAAATTTTACCATTCGACCATATCCGCATTTTTTTTTTTCTTTTTGATATGCATGCATATGTCCACACATATATGACATGTAACATATATCATATATGCGTTTGGATCATATGTACAGGCCAAATATTCAGATACAAGAATAAAATATAATTTTTTTGGAACTCAGATTGAATCTTAATGGGCCTCACAATCCGAATTTCTTAGAACTTAGAAATCGAAGGATTTCCATTTTTGGATCGGGGAAATAAAAAATAAGTTTCAGTTTAAGATATGAGAGAATTAAGAATAGCTACCAGAAAGACTAATCCAATCCATAATGATGTACCAGAAAATACAATATTTTTATTACTTGACCAATTGTCAGAAGAAGCAAATACAACGGGTACACTAATCAGTAAAACTGATGAAGTCGCAATTAATGCAAAAACAGCTAATTGGAAAGCAATAGTCATGTTTGTAATCCTCCAAGTTACCAACAAATAAACTATACCATTTAATCCCTCGCTTAGTCAAAATATATATAAATAATACATCATGTAGGGATTTGACCATGAATCAATTGATTCTTTAGAACTTAGAACTTATTACCACTTTATTTTATTCGGACATGGAGTCGAGGGGAGTTTAATATTTACTTCACAAGTAGAAATACTAATGATGCATATCATGCATATATATATATATATATATATATTTACAATATACAAATAGATACATCGAAATATAGATTTGTATCTGGGATGTTTCTACGGATAGTTAGTGTATCATATAGTTATATTCCATTTGTAGGAATAAAATCGAAATGAACTCCGGGAGAGATGGCTGAGTGGTTGATAGCTCCGGTCTTGAAAACCGGTATAGTTTGAACAAAAAACTATCGGGGGTTCGAATCCCTCTCTCTCCTTTTGCTTGCTGAAAAATTTTGTTCTTTATTCATTTGGCCCTGCCCTTTTTTTTTCATAAAAGGGAAAGGGAATGGCTCGGCTAGGTGGAATAGCCGAGCCAGAATATAAAAAAAATAGAATAGATAGAAAAATACAAATAAGAAAATATCAACGAAGAGGGGTCATGGAAAGAACAGGTTCCAAATCACGATCAATTCCTTTTTCAAAGCCTGCTGCAGCTGCACGGGCCCTTCCTGCATGCCACAAATGCCCCACAAAAAAGAAGAATCCTAGAACAAAATGGGAAGTTGCCAACCAACTTCTAGGAGAGACATAATTGACTGCATTGATCTCCGTAGCTACGCCACCCACGGAGTTTAAAGAACCTAAAGGAGCATGAGTCATATATTCCGCCGAACGTCGTTCTTGCCAAGGTTGTATGTCTTTTTTCAACCTACTTAGGTCCAAACCATTCGGACCCCTTAGAGGTTCTAACCAAGGAGCACGAAGATCCCAAAAACGCATAGTTTCTCCTCCAAAAATAATCTCTCCGGTGGGGGAACGCATTAGATATTTACCTAAACCCGTAGGTCCTTGGGCGGATCCTACGTTAGCTCCAAGACGTTGGTCTCTAACTAGAAAGGTAAATGCTTGAGCTTGAGAAGCCTCGGGCCCAGTAGGCCCGTAAAACTCACTAGGATAAGCGGTATTATTAAACCAGACGAAACAACAAGCGGTGAAACCAAAGATAGATAAAGCACCTAAACTATAAGACAAGTAAGCCTCTCCAGACCATACAAATGCACGGCGAGCCCATGCAAAGGGTTTGGTTAAGATATGCCAAATTCCACCAAGTATACAAATGGCACCTAACCATACATGTCCCCCAATTATATCTTCTAAATCGTCTACACTAACAATCCATCCTTCTCCCCCAAAAGGAGATTTCAGTAAATAACCAAATATGACACTTGGACTAAGGGTCAAGTTCGTAATTTTTCTTACATCTCCCCCCCCAGGTGCCCAGGTATCATATATGCCCCCAAAATAAAGAGCCTTGAGTACTAGAAGAAAAGCACCTAGACCTAACAAAATTAAGTGAATACCCAAAATGGTAGTCATTTTATTTCGATCTTTCCATACATAACCGAAGAATGGAAAAGATTCTTCAAGAGTCTCGGGCCCAAGAAGCGCATGATAAATACCACCAAAGCCTAAGACTGCAGAGGAAATTAAGTGAAGTACTCCAGATACAAAGTATGGAAAGGTGTCTATAACCTCCCCCCCCGGACCTACCCCCCAACCTAGAGTAGCTAGGTGTGGAAGTAAAATCAATCCTTGTTCATACATGGGTTTCTCTGGTACGAAATGAGAAACTTCAAATAGGTTCATTGCTCCGGCCCAAAATACGATTAATCCGGCATGGGCTACGTGAGCTCCAAGTAGTTTACCGGACAAATTAATAAGTCTAGCATTCCCGGCCCACCAAGCGAAACCTGTGGTTTCTTGGTCACGACCAGCTAAAGTTAAAGTTCCATTAAAGAGCGTTTCCACGTGGTAGAACCTCCTCAGGGAATATAAGGTTTTCATGAGGCTGATCCTGAGCCGCCATCCAAGCACGAATACCTTCGTTTAAGAGAATATTTTTGGTGTAGAAAGTTTCAAATTCGGGATCTTCCGCTGCACGTATTTCTTGGGAAACGAAATCATAGGCACGTAGATTCAGAGCCAGACCAACTACCCCAATAGCACTCATCCATAAACCAGTTACGGGTACAAATAGCATAAAGAAATGTAACCAACGTTTATTAGAAAAAGCAACCCCGAAGATTTGGGACCAAAAACGATTAGCAGTAACCATTGAATAAGTCTCTTCGGCTTGAGTTGGGTTAAAAGCACGAAATGTATTTGCACCGTCACCATCTTCGAATAAAGTATTTTCTACGGTAGCACCATGAATAGCGCATAGCAGAGCAGCGCCTAATACTCCGGCAACTCCCATCATATGAAATGGGTTTAACGTCCAATTATGAAACCCTTGGAAAAAGAGGATGAATCTAAATATAGCTGCTACGCCAAAACTTGGTGCAAAGAACCAACCAGATTGACCCAGTGGATAAATCAAGAATACGGAAACAAAAACAGCAATTGGACCAGAAAATGCGATTGCATTATAAGGCCGCAATTGAACAGATCGAGCAAGTTCGAATTGACGTAACATGAAACCTATTAGTCCGAAAGCACCATGAAGAGCAACAAAAGTCCACAGACCACCTAATTGACACCAACGAGTAAAATTTCCTTGTGCTTCAGGACCCCATAGTAGCAACAAAGAATGTGCTAAACTATTCGCAGGAGTGGAAACTGCAGCGGTTAAGAAATTGCAACCTTCCAAATAGGAACTTGCCAATCCATGAGTATACCATGAAGTTACAAAAGTTGTACCTGTAAACCAACCTCCTAAAGCAAAATAAGCACAAGGAAAGAGCAATAGGCCGGACCAACCCACAAAAACGAAACGGTCTCTGCGTAACCAATCATCCATAATATCAAATAGATCATTTTCTTTTTTGGTAAATTTACCAATGGCTATAGTCATAGCGATCCTCCTATTTAACTACTTCAACCATTTCCGAACACCTCATAGCATTTCCAAGGCATAGGCTAGTTCGATTATATGTGGACTTTTTCTAGTTCCATGCCCCGTACAATGATGGGTATCGAAGATACAAATTTTTCTATTGGGCCACAAACCAATCTAGGTAAATAAATCCATGAGCTCAATTCGATTAGTCCTTATAGCTTATCTTAATACTGACTTTTATAACTTTATTTATACATTTATACTATAAATAAAATACTAAAAAAAAAAAAAAAATACTATTATTTTATAGTATAATTACTATACTAAAAACTATAGCAAAATTGCTATAATCAAATAAAACTTTTATAAAATAAATAAGTATTTGAACCTTGAATTGTCCTATGACTCATATTCCAGAATATATCCTTTGAATGGGTCAAACAAAAAATAAAATTCACTATTTTTTTTCTTGCCCCTAAACTAGATTAAATCTTTAAATAATGGTAGACTGGAAATGAAAGTTCCTTTTTTGTATTTGTTCTATATTGTATTGGCGGAAGAACAAAACAATATTGGATTCTAAAATCAAGGAAAGATATTTAAAAATATATTTTTAAATATACTTTTTTATTTTATGTATAAACTTTTACTTTTATATGTTTTATATGTATATGTAGCGAAAAAAAAAATATCGATTTATTCCCATGGAGTATCCAGCAAGAAGAAGAAGATTGATGAAATTGGAAATATCGACAAATTCTTGCCTTGCGCGGGATAAGGAAATAAAAAAACCCGCTTGTACAATTTAATCTATATCGAATTTAAATATCAGAATAGCTGATATAGTCGTCATTCGATGGGTTAGGTCCACTTACTTTTTCTTTATTTAAAATTTTATGCTGGGTTTGATAAGAACAATGGAGAAGTAAGAATACTTTGGTTTGGTAATTCATAATAGTGATTGGACATTTCATAAAAATAATTGGACATCTAATTCTAGAATATTCCTGTCAACAAACAACAATTTTAATAATTAAACATGAAAAAACTACTCTCTCATTACAGGAGAGGGTAGACTAGTTCTAATAACTACAATTATTAATTACTATTTATATAGTAACTAATAATAATGAATTAATAATTAATAATGTTTCATTTTTTAATAAACTTTCTAACTATAACTCGTAATAATAAAAAGTCATTATAATGGTGGTTACCATTTGCTTTTTACAAATAAAAAGAATATCTCTATTCTACACCGAAAACGAAGACTAAAACTTTAGTTTAGTGAAAAAAGCCCCTTATCGGATTTGAACCGATGACTTACGCCTTACCATGGCGTTACTCTACCACTGAGTTAAAAGGGCCCTTTGTATTCAATTCATGAATTATAGCCATTTTCATTATGAGTCTACTGCACTGCATACTGCAAACAAATACAAATAAAAATAATATATGTATATATCATGTACATATCATATACATAGGGGTTTCATTTATATTTATAAAGTAAAGGATCAATTCGATTTACCCTCAAAAGGTGAAGCGGGTCAATTTTATTTTAATAATGCAATGAATTGTTTCAAGACCGACCCCGCCTCTTTCCTTTTACTGACCAATCAAAACGAGATTTACTCGATTGATACATGTACCAATCTGACACTGACATAGATTCAATAGATTTTATTGAATTATGTGATGAAGGTATTCGTACCCTGAACCGAATTTTTATAAAAAAGTAAAAAAGAGAATTTCTATCGTTTTTGAATTTTCTGACTTAATGTGAAATAGTGATATGCATGGCCTATTTTATCTGAACAATGAAGGAAGCAACGAGTTTTAAGTTAAAATTAATGAGTGAAGAAGAAAAGAAATTAAGTGAGTTTTTACATCCTTTTCCGTTATGCTGGACCAATCACTGCCTGAACGGACAGAATCCTATACCTCCTTTCGCTATATTCGCTATACTATATATATATATATTATACTATATATATAATATATAGTATTTTATATAAATACAAATTAAATAAAGCAAACAAAAAAAAAAAAAAAANTAAATGAAAATTGGACGGTTCATTTATTCCCATCCAATAAAAAATTCTATGGAATCATAACACAAAAGTAGAAAAGAGTGTTCGGATTTAGTCATATCATTAGATTATATTGACAATTCCAAAAAACTATACATACTATCATCATAGTATGATGACAGTCGGGCGGATATGCCCCTATCGTCTAGTGGTTCAGGACATCTCTCTTTCAAGGAGGCAGCGGGGATTCGACTTCCCCTGGGGGTACTACGAAAGGAAGTTGATTATGGATTATCTATAAGCCTAGAATGAATTCTTCCTGGGTCGATGCCCGAGCGGTTAATGGGGACGGACTGTAAATTCGTTGGCGATATGTCTACGCTGGTTCAAATCCAGCTCGGCCCAAAAATTCGCCGCTCCATAAATATGATATAACCGATGATATAAGAAATTTGTCCTCCATAAAAATGGAATCCTTCTCTTTTATGGATCAAGCATTTTTCTTATGTATCCATGTTTTTCTGATTCATTCTGATCTTTCTAAGACTCTAGATTGGTAATACATAATCAAAAATTATGAAAAGAAAAATAGTTTTTTCTCGTCGAAAGGTTGATTATCCATTTTTGGCACTAAAAAAACATGGGTTACTAGTAATCTGTGTTACTTTGACTATAGTCCATATCTCTGTGTTACTTTCAGTATAGTCCATATCTATGTGTATATAATATCAGTTAGTATATCATTCATGTCTCTCTTACAACACGACGAAGAAAATAAAATGGTTTTTTAAAACCATTAAGAATAAAACCATTAAGAATATGTATACCATACACCTCGCTGGGATTGTAGTTCAATTGGTCAGAGCACCGCCCTGTCAAGGCGGAAGCTGCGGGTTCGAGCCCCGTCAGTCCCGAACTAGGATCCGATCCGTTAAATAAATGGATAAATTTATTTAACGTGCAAAAAAGAAATAGGGAGCAAGAGCTAATACCCAGCGGGATCCCTATTTCTTTTGTTTTTATTTCGTATTTATCATCAGACAAATACGGGAATTTCCATTTCTTTCATTAGTGCCGATTGATAAGAGAGAGACATAACATAATAGTTAGATTCGTACAATCGGTAGTATTCTTATATTTACTTTACTATTTGAATTTAAGAGATACTTTTCCACTTTTGTTTTTCAATATTCTTGATGAATAAAATAGAAAAGAGTACCCCTTTTTACCGGAGTACATATGCAAATTGTATTCGTTTATTGTACGAGACACAACGAACTTAACATAAGTGCCTCGACAGAGTACTTGTCAGGGTAAATGAAAACCCCTTTGAGCTCCAACTTTTTTTTGGGGGGGTATCCTCAATGACTAATTGGAAACAATCTATCTCATTTTCATTCAAATAAACTAAATTGCACACTCAATTTTTTATGTATGCCTTCCAGTTCCAGTCCCAATTGAAGGAAGAAATACTAATAAAATAAAAGAGGAGAACGAGTAACACTCCTTTTTATTAAATTCATTGGAATTATATTCGATTTTTTCTACTTAACTCGTCTTAACTCGTCCTTTTTCCATCTCACTCCTACTCTTTTCTTTGGATCTGTGTGTCATCCATAGAATACCATACCAGTCATATAATACCTCATAATTGTATGTATAAGTATAATATAACGAAGGAGGAATATATAGGGAAGACGATAGGGTTGGGTTATTTATAGAAAAGAAAAAGTGGAAAAGGATGTAAATTTCCTGATCCAATAAAGAATCCTTTTTCAGATTTAGTATAGATAAAGGATCTTCCTATGTTATACTATTCAATTCTCGACGATGAATTTATTTGATAGATCATATATTGTTATTCATAATACTGATCCGATTCAGTATCATCAGGATGCAATTCATCCCATTGAATTTACAGGAATCCAATTTCTCATCTCTATGGGATTAGATCCCGAGTTATTGCGAAGTAAAAAAAAAAATGAGATTATGGAAGTCAATATTCTCGCATTTATTGCTACTGCACTGTTCATTCTAGTTCCTACTGCTTTTTTACTTATCATCTACGTAAAAACAGTCAGTCAAAATGACTAATTTGATTGAAACTTGAATTATTAGTTCTTATCAATGATTGAAGAAAGGAATTCAAACTTCAAGTCTTAAACGAAATGATCTGGCTGGAATCATAAGTATCTGAGATAATAAGTATCTGAGATAATAAGTATCTGAGATAGTAGTATCTAAGCCTAGATAGTATGGTAGAAAGAATTATATATAATTCTTTCTACCATACTATCTAGTATTGTATAGTTATATACTATTATATAGTATATATTATCATATTCATTATTTTCATAGAAAGTTGTATTGTATACGGATATAGACTTTTTCCTATAAAAAAAAGCCCATATCTAGATCAATATACAATATGTATGTACATGGATTAGATGTATATCTAAATAGTACATCAAAATAGCAGCCCAATTCTTTTTTTTTGGCTACATTTACCTGTGTGTATTTTGATCGATCCAAAATAATCGAAGGCCAACTGTTCTAATTCTTAACCTATTTTAGAATTTATTTATATAGGATAGATCCTGAGATCCATCAAAAGAATCAATGGAGCAAGAATAATATGGGCGTATACTAATCTATTAGAAATTTCAAAATAAATAAAAAAAGAGAAAAGAAAACGAAACCAAAGAATCTTTTTCTTTTTTTAGATTTCCCACCACAAGAAGCTATTGCTTGATCCATTAACAGAAAACATGATCCGCGGAGTTCTATTCTATGATAATTTATTCAGATTTGTAAAAGGGAATAGGTTAATAGGGTAGACTCCTCTCCATTCCATTTTTTATGCTTAANGACATGAGATGANGTCAAAAAAGCATAAAAAATGGAATGGAGAGGAGTCTAAAAGAAAGGTAAAATACACGATACGTGAATCGTGCAACGAAAGAAGGATCTAATCTTCTTATGTGTAGAACCTCTTTTCTTTGGTTTGGACAACAACTAGTCACTTCCAATAGAAAGTATGTATTGCCATAATCTAATTAGATTAGCGGAACGACTTTATGTTCTCTTAGAACAGTAAAAGTAAAAAAAGAGGGAAACAAATAAAGAAAAAAATAAAAAACCCATTTCGGGTTTTTGCTCATTGTAATATCCATAATTCTGATAAGAACTGGTTTATTAAAATAGAATGTTTAGGAAGAATCCGGTTGAAAAAATTTTCCTATCATGCGTAGATTTTAGTTTCGAAATAGAACTAGAACTATAGTAAAGTAATCATTCATTGTTTGATCGAATGGTTATTATTCATTATTGTATTTTCTTATTCATTACTGTATTTCAGTATAATTTTGAAACAGAGACAAAAGAAAAAGCTTTGCAAAACGCTCAATTAAACAATTCATACAATTAAATTAAAAAACTAGTAGTACCCCTCCCTAAAGTCCACTCCTTCCCCATACTACGAGTGAGAGGGAAAATGTAAAGACTACCATTAAAGCAGCCCAAGCGAGACTTACAATATCCATATGAATTATGTCTCCTATCTCTATGAAGGAATTATTTAATTATTGATCGATAATCATAGTGGAATTAATGGCGCAGAGTCAAAAAATAATTCTGACTTAAAGCTATTAATGAACCAATCCAATGAATCTACTTGTAACAATATTCTAAGATTTCTGGTAGAATTTTGAAGTATAAGTATTAAGTACAGATATGATACACATACTTTTTCTTGGAAAATTAGATAGCAAAGGAATACTTCTATCCTAATGAAATGAAACATGTGGGAATACTAAGACCTATTGTTTGTTACCCTTTTTTTTTCGACTTTTACTTTTACTCTATAAAAATAAGAGTTGACCGACTATCCTGATTGAATGTTTGATTACTCAGAGACCCTCGTGAGTCTGGATACAAAGTTTCTTCAATCCTTTCCACAACTCTTAAATGGATTTCCCATCAGCCTATCCAATCTAATTCCAGATGGAGTCAGTAGACACAATTTTAGTAATGGTAGTGAAAAATAATTAGGAATTCTTGATACTCTTTCGTACAATCTCTTCTTCAATCCTAGGATAAAAATGGATTGTCTTTTAGGAACCTTTGGATACTTTCGACCTCTGATTTTCGTCGTTCTGAATCCCAGAATTGACTCTCACTATTTTTTTTTATAGTGAGAGTCAATCATATTACTAAGTAAGACTCACTTCATCCCTATTTGTATCGGTTTGAGCCACACCCAAGGACCAGATTTTGAGAAAAAAAAACTATCGACAGGCGTTTATACTTCTCCGGCTCCGGGGACAAAATTCGTCGAATTAAATCAGTAGAATAAGAAATCCCCCGTTTTTTGTTGATCAGGCGACACCCAGATTTGAACTGGGGATAAAGGATTTGCAGTCCCCTGCCTTACCACTTGGCCATGTCGCCAAATCCGATCCAAATCTAAAAAAAAATATAAAATAGGTAAAAAAAGAGTATTCATCCATATTCTTTTACTAAGATTCTATTACTAATTCTTTTCTTTTTTTTTTTTTGAATTAGTGAAAAGTTCTTCAATTTGTATCTCAAATTGTTGCCTTTCCTTACTGGCATAACAAATCAATTCAAATATAACAATATATATTATATGTGTATATGTAAACCCACACCCCAAAAACAAAAATTGTTACACATATACCGGGACGAGTCTTTTTTATGTACATATCCCATATCCTTATAGGGAATCGTCGTGCTTTTTTTTTCGTTTTCTATAATACAATAGAAAAAGTGGAAATTATGATATAGTGTGACCTGACTTCTGTTGCCACAAGCAAAATTGCTATAAAAAAAAGATGAGATGAGATATGTGGATAGGTGGATAGCTATACCGGCATATACTTTACTTAGGAAATATTATTCCTATTACGCAATTCAATCATATTCCATAAATCCATATATTATATTATATATATATAGTAAAAGTCAAATTATATTTATNATATTNTATATATAGTAAAAGTCAAAAAATCCGAAATTTTTTTTTTCAACATGAAATAAAATTCACTTTAACTAAAGGGGAAACTATATTACTACTGGCTTTCTTTATCTCATTCATAGAGATTCGATTTCATTCTGAATCCATTTATTTTTTTGGTACCCAATCAATCTAATCGTATTATCATAATAATAGGTAGAAGTTGGATGAATTTTTATATTCTATATAAGACTCCATAAGTGTAAGTGACGGAATTGTTCTGGGAATGCTTTATAAATTCATTTCCATTTGTACCTGTCGCAATTGTCTTGCGTCGAAAATGCTCTTCATTCCTCTGTCTCATTTCCGTTCTCATACGTATGAAGTACATTTACGGGGTTGTCTAAAATTTCATGTGATTCAGTAAACAGAATATACATTCCATCATTGCGAAATCGATCCATATGGTTCGATAAATAGTGAGCTAATAATGGGATTTTTCGATAAAGAGGAAACTGAAAATTAAGATGCTCTGGAATGATGGAAATGAGGGAATGTCCACAATACCTGGATTTAGTCAGATCCAATTTGAGGGATTTTGTAGGTTTATTAATGAGGGCTTGACGGAAGAATTTCATAAGTTTCCGAAAATTGAAGACACAGATCAAGAAATTGAATTTAAATTATTTGTAGAAAGATATCAATTGGTGGAACCCTTGATAAACGAAAGAAATGCTGTGTATGAATCACTCACATATTCTTCTGAATTATATGTACCCGCGGGATTAATTTGGAAAACCGGTAGAGATATACAAGAAGAAACCATTTTTATTGGAAACATTCCAATAATGAATTCCCTGGGAACCTTTATAGTAAATGGAATATACAGAATTGTGATCAATCAAATATTGCAAAGTCCTGGTATTTACTACCGTTCAGAATTGGACCATAACGGAATTTCTGTCTATACCAGCACCATAATATCAGATTGGGGGGGGAGATCAGAATTAGAGATTGATAGAAAATCAAGGATATGGGCCCGTGTGAGTAGGAAACAAAAAATATCTATTCTAGTTCTATCGTCGGCTATGGGTTCGAATCTAAGAGAAATTCTGGATAATGTTTGTTACCCTGAAATTTTCTTGTCTTTCCTTAATCTGAATGATAAGGAGAAAAAAAAGATTGGGTCAAAAGAAAGTGCTATTTTGGAATTTTATCAACAATTTGCTTGTGTAGGAGGGGATCCGATATTTTCTGAGTCCTTATGTAAGGAATTACAAAAGAAATTTTTTCAACAAAGATGTGAATTAGGAAGGATTGGTCGACGAAATATGAACCGTAGACTGAATCTTGATATACCTCAGAACAATACATTTTTGTTACCACGAGATGTATTGGCTGCTGTGGATCATTTGATCGGAATGAAATTTGGAATGGGTACACTTGATGATATGAATCACTTGAAAAATAAACGTATTCGTTCTATAGCGGACTTGTTACAGGATCAATTTGGATTGGCTCTTGTTCGTTTAGAAAACGCAGTTCGAGGAACTATATCTGGAGCAATTCGTCATAAATTGATACCGACTCCTCAAAATTTGGTAACTTCAACTTCATTAACAACCACTTATGAATCGTTTTTTGGCCTACATCCTTTATCTCAAGTTTTGGATCGAACTAATCCATTGACACAAATTGTTCATGGGCGAAAATTGAGTTATTTGGGTCCTGGAGGATTGACGGGTAAAACTGCTAGTTTTCGGATACGAGATATTCATCCTAGCCACTATGGACGTATTTGTCCAATTGATACGTCCGAAGGAATCAATGTTGGACTTATTGGATCCTTAGCCATTCATGTGAGGATTGGCCATCGGGGATCCATAAAGAGTCCGTTTTATGAAATATCTGAAAGATCAAAAAAGGAGGCACAGATAGTTTATTTATCACCAAATAGAGATGAATATTATAGGGTAGCAGCTGGAAATTCTTTGGCCTTGAATCAGAGTATTCAGGAAGAACAGGTTGTTCCAGCTCGATACCGTCAAGAGTTCCTGACTATTGCATGGGAACAGATTCATCTTAGAAGTATTTTTCCCTTCCAATATTTTTCTATTGGAGCTTCTCTCATTCCTTTTATCGAGCATAATGATGCGAATCGGGCTTTAATGAGTTCTAATATGCAGCGCCAAGCAGTTCCGCTTTCTCAGTCCGAGAGGTGCATTGTTGGAACTGGACTGGAACGTCAAACGGCTCTAGATTCGGGGGTTTCCGCTATAGCCGAACATGAGGGAAAGATCATTTATACTGATCCTCACAAGATTATTTTTGCAAGTAATGGAGACACTACTACAAGTAACGGAGACACTACTATAAGTATTCCATTAGTTATCTGTCAACGTTCCAACAAAAATACTTGTATGCATCAAAAACCTCAGGTTTCGCGAGGTAAATGCATTAAAAAGGGACAAATTTTAGCGGACGGTGCGGCTACAGTTGGTGGGGAACTCACTTTAGGAAAAAACGTATTAGTAGCTTATATGCCATGGGAAGGTTACAATTTTGAAGACGCAGTACTAATTAGCGAACGTTTGGTATATGAAGATATTTATACTTCTTTTCACATCCGGAAATATGAAATTCAGACTCATATGACAAGCCAAGGACCTGAAAGAATCACTAGGGAAATACCACATCTAGAGGCTCATTTACTCCGCAATTTAGACAGAAATGGAGTTGTGATGCTGGGATCTTGGGTAGAAACAGGTGATATTTTAATAGGAAAATTAAGGCCTCAGACGGCAAACGAATCCTCGTATGCTCCAGAGGATAGATTATTAAGAGCCATTCTTGGAATTCAGGTATCCACTGCAAAAGAAACTTCTCTAAAACTACCTATAGGCGGAAGAGGGCGCGTTATTGACGTGAGATGGATCCGGAAAAGGGGGGGTTCCAGTTATAATTTAGAAATGATTCGTGTATATATTTCACAGAAACGTGAAATCAAAGTAGGTGATAAAGTAGCTGGAAGACATGGGAATAAAGGTATCATTTCCAAAATTTTGCCTAGACAAGATATGCCTTATTTGCAAGATGGAACACCTGTTGATATGGTCTTCAACCCATTAGGAGTACCATCACGAATGAATGTGGGACAGATATTTGAATGTTCGCTCGGGTTAGCGGGAGATCTGTTAAAAAGACATTATAGAATAGCATCTTTTGATGAGAGATATGAGCAAGAGGCTTCGAGAAAGCTAGTGTTTTCTGAATTATATGAAGCCAGTAAGCAAACAAAAAATCCATGGGTATTTGAACCGGAATATCCGGGAAAAAGCAGAATATTTGATGGAAGAACAGGAAATCCTTTTGAACAACCTGTATTAATAGGAAAGTCCTATATTTTAAAATTAATTCATCAAGTTGATGATAAAATCCATGGACGTTCTAGTGGACATTACGCACTTGTTACACAACAACCCCTTAGAGGAAGGGCAAAGCAAGGGGGACAACGAGTAGGAGAAATGGAAGTTTGGGCTTTAGAGGGATTTGGTGTTGCTCATATTTTACAAGAGATGCTTACTTATAAATCTGATCATATTAGAGCTCGTCAAGAAGTACTTGGTGCTACGATCATTGGAGGAAGAGTATCTAACCCAGAAGATGCTCCAGAATCTTTTCGATTGCTCGTTCGAGAACTACGATCTTTAGCTATAGAACTGAATCATTTCCTTGTATCTGAGAAGAACTTCCAGATTAATAGGAAGGAAGCTTGATCTGAATGAATCAGAATTTCTATTCTATGATTGACCGGTATAAACATCAACAACTTCGAATTGGCCTAGTTTCTCCTCAACAAATAAAGGCTTGGGCCAATAAAATCTTACCTAATGGAGAGATAGTTGGAAAGGTGACAAAGCCCTATACGTTTCATTATAAGACCAATAAACCGGAAAAAGATGGATTGTTTTGTGAAAGAATCTCTGGACCCATAAAAAGTGGAATTTGTGCTTGTGGAAATTATCGAGTGATTGGAGCTGAAAAAGAAGACCCGAAATTTTGTGAACAATGTGGGGTGGAATTTGTTGATTCTCGGATACGAAGATATCAAATGGGATACATAAAACTTGCATGTCCAGTGACTCATGTGTGGTATTTAAAACGTCTTCCTAGTTATATTGCGAATCTTTTAGATAAACCCCTTAAGGAATTAGAAGGCTTGGTATACTGTGATGTGTGATTTGATCAAAATTTGCGTTTTACAGATTCGGACTGAGAAACTGTCATCCCGCTCAATCCGATTGGGATGCCCCCGGCTCTGACATGTATTTTTTGAGAAGTAGAAGTAACATGAAACTCAGAATTATAGGTGTATACAATACTTCCAAATGAAAGGGGAATTAATCCATGGTCGATTTCGTATAAATAAGAATTTATAATTCTACCTATACCTCGTGAAAAAAAAGACTTTTTTGTGGAATCAGTTATTTAATTTATTTATAGCATAGCGAGATTGCATTTAAGCAAGCAAATATAGCATGGTTACAGAAGTCTATTTATCGCATATATGCTTTAAGGCTAACATAACCATCGAGGTAAATAGGGGCCTAAAAGATCGAATAGAACAATATATAGACAAGTAAATCCTTTACGAGTCCCAAAGTATTCTTTTAAGGAGATTCATCATTTAACGAGAAGTAGACTACTCAAAAATCTCATATTTTCATTTTATCCAATTTTATCATAAGTAATTCTTAAAATGAAAGTAACAAAAAGAAGAATGAATCGTTGGTCCTTAGTGGGAACTTGAGTAAGGAGTAGTTCCTTGTTTGTAGGGTTTTTCAAACAAACTATTAAAATAAGAAACAATTTCCTTTTTTGAGGTAACTACTTGAGCCGGATGAAAGGAAACCTTCACGTCCGATTTTAAAGGGGGGAATCCAACCCTACAGGAACCTATCTCGATTTTTCTTTTGCTAGGCCCATAGCTAAAAAACCTACTTTCTTACGATTACGAGGTTTATTCGAATATGAAATCCAATCCCGGAAATACAGCATACCACTTTTTTTTACTACCCAAGTCTTCGAGACATTTCGAAATCGAGAAATCTCTACAGGAGCAGGTGCTATCAGAGAACAATTAGCCGATTCAGATTTGAGAATTATTACAAGTAATTCATTGGTAGAATGGAAGGAGTTAGGGGAGGAGGGTTCCACTGGAAATGAATGGGAAGATAGAAAAATTAGAAGAAGAAAAGATTTTTTGGTTAGACGCATGAAATTAGCTAAACATTTTATTCGAACAAATGTAGAACCAGAATGGATGGTTTTGTGCTTATTACCAGTTCTTCCTCCCGAATTGAGACCAATCATTCAGATAGATGGGGGTAAACTAATGAGTTCGGATATTAATGAACTCTACAGACGAGTTATTTATCGGAATAATACTCTTACCGATTTATTAGCAACAAGTAGATCTACGCCGGGGGAATTAGTAATGTGTCAGGAAAAATTGGTACAAGAGGCCGTGGATACACTTCTTGATAATGGGATCCGTGGACAACCAATGAGGGATGGTCACAATAAAGTTTACAAGTCATTTTCAGATATAATTGAAGGTAAAGAAGGAAGATTTCGTGAAACTCTGCTTGGTAAACGTGTCGATTATTCGGGACGTTCCGTTATTGTCGTGGGTCCTTCGCTTTCATTACATCAGTGTGGATTACCTCGAGAAATAGCAATAGAGCTTTTACAAACATTTGTAATTCGTGGTCTAATCAGACAACATGTTGCTTCTAACATAGGAATTGCTAAAAGTAAAATTCGGGAAAAAGAACCCATTGTATGGGAAATACTTCAAGAAGTTATGCAGGGGCATCCTGTATTATTGAATAGAGCACCCACCCTGCACAGATTAGGCATACAAGCATTCCAACCTATTTTAGTGGAAGGGAGCGCTATTTGTTTACACCCATTAGTTTGTAAGGGTTTCAATGCAGACTTTGATGGGGATCAAATGGCTGTTCATGTACCTTTATCTTTGGAAGCTCAAGCGGAGGCTCGTTTACTTATGTTTTCTCATATGAATCTCTTGTCTCCAGCTATCGGGGATCCTATTTCTGTACCAACTCAAGACATGCTTATTGGACTCTATTTATTAACAATCGGAAATCGTCGAGGTATTTGTGCAAATAGGTATAATCCATATAATAGTGGAAACTACCAAAAAAAAATAGTTGATAATCATAATAATAACTATAGGTATACGAGGGAAAAAGAACCCCATTTTTCTAGTTCCTATGATGCACTTGGAGCTTATCGACAGAAAAGAATCAGTTTAGATAGTCCTTTGTGGCTCCGATGGAGACGAGATCAACGTGTCATTGGTTCAAGAGAAGTTCCCATCGAAGTTCAATATGAATCTTTAGGTACTTATCATGAGATTTATGGGCACTATCTAATAGTAGGAAGTATAACAAAAGAAATCCGTTCTATATACATTCGAACTACTCTTGGTCATATTTCTTTTTATAGAGAATTAGAAGAAGCCATACAGGGTTTTTGTCGAGCCTACTCATACGCTATCTAATCTAATTTCTTAGATTAGGCGATGTTTGTGCCTAGTGCCTAGGGTAATTCAGGTCTCCCAAATTTCACTGGTATTCTAATTTCTGAATTTCTGTGTGAATCAAGATTGAGGAAAGGAAGTTTTCGAATCATTGACTTGGGTCCATTGTCGAATCCTACTTAGCAGAAGAAATATAAGAGAAGAGGTACTTATGGCAGAACGGGCTGATCTGGTCTTTCACAATAAAGTGATAAATGGAACTACTATGAAACGACTTATTAGCAGGTTAATCGATCATTTCGGAATGGCATATACATCACATATTCTGGATCAAGTAAAAACTTTGGGTTTCCAGCAAGCCACTGCTACATCTATTTCATTAGGAATTGATGATCTTTTAACAATCCCTTCGAAGGGATGGTTAGTCCAAGACGCCGAACAACAAAGTTTTATTTTAGAGAAACACCATCATTATGGGAATGTACATGTGGTAGAAAAATTACGTCAATCCATTGAGATATGGTATGCTACAAGTGAATATTTGAGACAAGAAATGAATCCTAATTTTCGTATGACTGATCCTTCTAATCCAGTACATCTAATGTCCTTTTCGGGAGCTAGAGGAAATGCATCTCAGATACATCAATTAGTGGGTATGAGAGGATTAATGTCGGATCCCCAAGGACAAATGATTGATTTACCCATTCAAAGCAATTTACGTGAAGGACTTTCTTTGACAGAATATATAATTTCCTGCTATGGAGCTCGCAAAGGAGTTGTAGATACTGCTGTACGAACATCAGATGCTGGATACCTCACACGTAGACTTGTTGAAGTAGTTCAACACATTATTATACGTAGAACAGATTGTGGTACTATCCGAGGTATTTCCGTGAGCCCTCAAAATGGTATGACAGAAAAAATTTTTGTCCAAACACTAATTGGTCGTGTATTAGCAGACGATATATATATTGGTTTGCGATGTCTTGCCACTCGAAATCAAGATATTGGGATTGGACTTATAAATCGATTCATAACCTTTCGAGCACAACCAATATATATTAGAACCCCCTTTACTTGCAGGAGTACATCTTGGATCTGCCAATTATGTTATGGTCGGAGTCCTACTCATGGTGACCTGGTCGAATTGGGAGAAGCTGTAGGTATTATTGCAGGTCAATCAATTGGGGAACCAGGGACTCAACTAACATTAAGAACTTTTCATACCGGTGGAGTATTCACAGGTGGTACTGCCGAGTATGTACGAGCTCCTTCTAATGGAAAAATAAAATTGAATGAGAATTTGGTTCATCCCACACGTACCCGTCATGGGCATCCCGCTTTTCTATGTTCTATGGACTTGTATGTAACTATTGAGAGTCGGGATATTCTACATAATGTAAATATTCCACTAAAGAGTTTGATTTTAGTTCAAAATAATCAATATGTAGAATCAGAACAAGTAATTGCTGAAATTCGTGCTGGAACGTCCACTTTTTATTTTAAAGAGAAGGTACGAAAACATATTTATTCTGAATCAGAGGGAGAAATGCATTGGAGTACTGATGTACACCATGCACCTGAATATACATATGGTAATGTTCATCTATTATTAAAAACAAGTCATTTATGGATATTAGCAGGAGGTTCGTGCAGATCTAGTATAGTGTCTTTTTCGCTCCACAAGGATCAAGATCAAATGAATCCTCATGCTTTTTCTGTCGAAGAAAGATATATCTCTGATCTATCAATGACTAACGGTCGAGTAAGATATAAATTGTTAGATACTTCTGATAAAAAAGATAAGAAAATTCTTGACTATTCAACAAGACCTGATCAAACCATATCTAATGGTCATTGGAATATTATATATCCTTCTATTATCCAAGGGAATTCTTATTTCTTGGCGAAAAAGCGAAGAAATAGATTCATCATCCCATTACAATATGATCAAAAACGAGAGAATGAACTAATACCCTGTTTTGGTATTTCAATCGAAATACCAAAACAGGGTATTTTACGTAGAAATAGTATTCTTGCTTTTTTTGATGATCCACGATACAGAAGAAATAATTCGGGAATTATTAAATATGGGACCGTAGAGGTCAATTCAATTATCAAAAAAGAGGATTTGATTGAGTATAGAGGATCAAAAGAATTTATTCCGAAATACCAAATGAAAGTAGATCGTTTTTTTTTTATTCTCGAGGAAGTGCATATTTTACCTGAATCTTCATTGATAATGGTCCAGAACAATAGTATCATTGGAGTAGATACACAACTCGCTTTAAATACAAGAAGTCGAGCAGGCGGATTAGTCCGCCTGGAGAGAAAAAAAAAAAATATTGAACTAAAAATATTTTCCGGAGATATTTATTTTCCTGGAGAGGCAGATAAGATATCTAGGCACAGCGGCATTTTTATACCACCGAAAACAAAAAAAAAAAATTCTAAGGAATCAAAAAAATTGAAAAATTGGATCTATGTCCAACGGATCACACCCACGAAGAAAAAGTATTTTGTTTCGGTTCGACCCGTAGTCACATATGAAATAACTGATGGCATAAATTTAGCAACACTTTTTCCTCAAGATCTCTTGCGGGAAAAGGATAATGTCCAACTTAGAGTTGTCAATTATATCCTTTATGGAAATGGCAAGTCAATTCGAGGAATTTTTCACACAAGTATTCAATTAGTTCGCACTTGTTTAATATTGAATTGGGATCCAGAACAAAATGGTTCTCCGAAAGAGATTCGTGCTTCCTTTATTGAGGTAAAGGGAAATGATCTGATTCGAAATTTCATGAGAATTGAGTTAGTAAAGTCCAGCATTTCGTATATCGGAAAAAGATATGATAGGGCAAGTTCAGGATTGATTTCCGATAATGGATTAGATCGTACAAATATAAATCCTTTTTACTGCAAGGTTAGTATTCAATTACTTACACAACATCAAGGTACTATTGGTACATTGTTGAATCGAAATAAGGAATGCCAATTTTTGATAATTTTGTCATCATCCAATTGTTCTCGAATTGGTCCATTCAATGGTTCGAAATATAACATGATAAAAGAATTGGATCCCATAATCCCAATTAAAGATTTGTTGTGTCCTTTGGGGACTATTGTTCCTAAAATGGTAAATTTATATTCATTTTACCATTTAATAACTTATAATCAGATTTTGTTAAAGAAATATTTGCTACTTGGTAATTTTCAACAGACTTTCCAAGTACTTAAATACTGTTTAATAGATGAAAATAGGAGGTTTTATAATCCCGATCCATGCAGTAACATCATTTTGAATCCATTCCATTTGAATTGGCATTTTATCCATCACGATTATTGGGAAGAGACATCTACAATAATTAGCCTTGGACAATTTTTTTGTGAAAATATATGTCTATTCAAATACAAACCGTACATAAAAAAATCTGGGCAAATTATAATTGTTGATGTTGACGCTTTAATTATAAGATCCGCTAAGTCCTATTTAGCCACTCCAGGAGCAACTATTCATGGCCATTATGGTAAAATATTTTACGAAGGAGATACATTAGTTACATTTATATATGAAAAATCAAGATCTGGTGACATAACACAAGGTCTTCCAAAAGTGGAACAAATCTTAGAAGTACGTTCGATTGATTCAATATCAATGAACCTTGAAAGGAGAGTTGAAGGTTGGAACAAAGGTATACCAAAAATTTTTGGAATCCCCTGGGGATTCTTGATTCAAGCCGAGCTAACCATAGCTCAAAGTCGTATCTCTTTGGTTAATAAAATCCAAAGGGTTTATCGATCTCAGGGGGTACAGATCCATAATAGACATATAGAGATTATTGTACGTCAAGTAACATCAAAAGTGTTGGTTTCAGAAGATGGAATGTCTAATGTTTTTTCACCTGGGGAATTAATTGGATTGTTGCGAGCGGAACGAGTGGGGCGCGCTTTGGACGAAGCGATCTCTTATCGCGCAATCCTATTGGGAATAACAAGGACATCTTTGAATACTCAAAGTTTCATATCCGAAGCAAGTTTTCAAGAAACCGCTCGAGTTTTAGCAAAAGCTGCTCTACGAGGTCGTATTGATTGGTTGAAAGGCCTGAAAGAGAATGTTGTTCTAGGTGGAATTATACCTGTTGGTACAGGATTCAAAAAATTAGTGCACCATTCAAGTAAGGAAAAAAACTTTTATTTGGAAATCAAAAGAAAGAATCTATTTGACTTGGAAATAAAAGATCTTTTGTTACACCATAGAGAATTATTTTGTTCTTATGTACCAAACAATTTCCATGAGACATTAGAACAATCATTTACGCGATTTCATGATTCCTAAGAGCGGATTCTTTTACTTTAACTATCTTTAACTATCTTTTAATTATCTGTTTTTAATTATCTGGTCTGGCTTTTCTTTTAACTTAACTATCTTGTTCTTGTTCGAATATTGATAAAAAAATAAGTAATTAAAAGACATTAATGGTTTGTACTGTGTATTAAAGGTCAATTCCCGGCAGAAGGTTCCATCGGAACAATTACTTATTTCAAAGTACCTCGTCTCTTTGTTAAAGTAAAAAAAAAAAAAGGAAGTGTGGGAAAAATGACAAGAAGATATTGGAACATTAATTTAGAAGAGATGATGGAGGCCGGAGTTCATTTTGGTCATGGTACTAAGAAATGGAATCCTAGAATGGCCCCTTACATCTCTGCAAAGCGTAAAGGTATTCATATTACAAATCTCACTGGAACTGCTCGTTTTTTATCAGAAGCCTCTGATTTAGTTTTTGATGCGGCAAGTAGGGGAAGAACCTTCTTAATTGTTGGTACCAAAAATAAAGCAGCAGATTCAGTAGCATCGGCTGCAATAAGAGCCCGGTGTCATTATGTTAATAAAAAATGGCTTGGTGGTATGTTAACGAATTGGTCTACTACGGAAACGAGACTTCAAAAGATCAGGGATTTAAGAGCAGAACAAAAGATGAGTAAACTCAACCGTCTTCCCAAAAGAGATGCGGCAATATTGAAGAGAAAATTATTTACCTTGCAAACATATCTCGGCGGTATCAAATATATGACGAGGTTGCCTGATATTGTGATCATCGTTGATCAGCAAGAAGAATATATGGCTCTTCGAGAGTGTGTAATTTTGGGTATTCCGACGATTTGTTTAATCGATACAAATTGTGACCCGGATCTCGCAGATATTTCGATTCCATCCAACGATGATGCTATAGCTTCAATACGATTGGTTCTTAACAAATTAGTATCCGCAATTTGTGAGGGCCGCTCTAGCTATATAAGAAATCCTTGATTATGATTAAGTTAATTTTGGGGGGATTTTTTGGATTCGGTTACTATTCTTGAATAAATTGAATAAAAAAAAGCAAAAAGGGTAAGTGCGAGTATATTGATAATATGTTATTATATTACGTGATTTCTTGGTATCCTATGTAAATTCTTGATATTTTAAATATACAATTATATACAATTAATGAATACAATTTTTGATTCATATTGGTGAGTTGAAAAAGAGATAGAGATGGTTGAATCAAAATAATTTCTTTTTTGAAGTTAAATTTCTGCTAGAGGACAATATGAATGTTATACCATGTTCCATTAAAACACTCAAAGGGTTATACGATATATCGGGTGTAGAGGTAGGCCAACATTTATATTGGCAAATAGGAGGTTTACAAATCCATGCCCAAGTACTTATCACTTCTTGGGTAGTAATTGCTATCTTATTAGGTTCAGTCATTATAGCTGTTCGGAATCCACAAACCATTCCGACCAACGGTCAGAATTTCTTTGAATATATCCTTGAATTTATTCGAGACTTAAGCAAAACCCAGATTGGAGAAGAATATGGCCCTTGGGTTCCCTTTATTGGAACTATGTTCCTCTTTATTTTTGTTTCTAACTGGTCAGGTGCTCTTTTACCTTGGAAAATTATACAGTTACCTCATGGAGAATTAGCTGCACCCACGAATGATATAAATACTACTGTTGCTTTAGCTTTACTCACGTCCGTCGCATATTTTTATGCGGGTCTTAGCAAAAAAGGATTGGGTTATTTTGGGAAATACATTCAACCAACCCCCATCCTTTTACCAATTAACATCCTAGAAGATTTCACAAAACCTTTATCTCTTAGTTTTCGACTTTTCGGAAATATATTAGCTGATGAATTAGTAGTTGTTGTTCTTGTTTCTTTAGTCCCTTCAGTAGTTCCTATACCTGTCATGTTTCTTGGATTATTTACAAGTGGTATTCAAGCTCTTATTTTTGCAACCTTAGCCGCGGCTTATATAGGTGAATCCATGGAAGGTCATCATTAACTAGCTTTTCGAATAGTCTTTTTTTTTTTTTATTCTATCATTAAGCAATCCCACATGATTCATGATAATCCAATTGGATGAGTAAGATAATAGTGTATGATTCCATCATCTAGAATTGTAGGAGAAAAGATAGACAATATTCCAACATAATTCTAAAAAAAAGAAGGGCTGGGGAGGTTATAGTTAGAGTATAATATATGTAATAATGTCTATAGGCTCTAAACCCCCGTCTATTTTTCTAGGAATTATTCTATTCCAGAATCAATTAAAAAAAATTAGGATGGTTTACATTATGGAAGAAAAGAATGGATATGTGATATTAGAATCACATTAAATATTCTTTAGTTATATGAGATAAGTCTATCCATAATATCGCTATATTACATAACTATATAATATTTATTTTTTTTTTAGTATTGTTTATTTTATTCATTTATTTATTATAGTATTGTAAGGCTAGAATTTCTATTTTTCCTAATTACAACCAATCCTATAATCATAATCTGGATCCTCATTATTCATATTTGTTATGTTATATATGAACAATATACAACATATAATAAATATATATATTTATTATCCGGTGTAATTCAAATTGAAATTAGATTCAATTCATTATATATTTCATTATATATTTCTTATTATATATTTCTTATTTATATATTATATATTTATTTATTTATATATTATTTATTATTCTTAATTCCTTAATTCTTATATTTTTATATTAAAAATTTTTGTTATTATTTTATTTATTCTTATTTGATAATATGTATAATATACAATACAAATTACAAATAATATAATTTATTATAATTATAAATAAATAATTAATAAATAAATTTTTAATTTTTAATTTAAGTTAAGATATTAATTATTAATATCTATTGGTACTTTTTTATTACATAATATGTATTACATATTAACTTTTTTATTACTATTACATATTAATATATATATTTTATTATATTAATTTTTATTTATATTGGATTAATTTGGTATTAAATTAATTTGATAATTTGATTGATATTGATTGCAGCTCACACTGCATTTAGATAGATTTCAATATCAGTCCTTCTCTTCTAGCAATTTTTTTTTTAAATGAAAAAATAAATAAACTTAACAATAGTGTAGTGTAGTAAAGAACGAAGAATTAAATGAAAGAATGGTTCGAAACAAAGAAATACAATAGTTACAACTGTATGCATATGGATTTACAAAAACTCTATGATAGTTAAAAACTAAAAACGAGATAGTTCTGACGATTCCGTTTTTTAATTTAGTAATTAATATTATTATTTCAACTTGGAGTTTTTAGTTACTTTGACCGCTGGATCTTAATTAAAAAAGTCATAATTGATTGGTTGATTGTATCATTAACCATTTCTTCTTTTTTGTTTTGTGTGAGGAACTTACCATGAATCCACTGATTTCTGCCGCTTCCGTTATTGCTGCTGGATTGGCCGTGGGGCTTGCTTCTATTGGACCTGGAGTTGGTCAAGGTACTGCTGCAGGCCAAGCTGTAGAAGGTATTGCGAGACAACCGGAAGCAGAGGGTAAAATACGAGGTACTTTATTGCTTAGTCTAGCTTTTATGGAAGCTTTAACAATTTACGGACTGGTTGTGGCATTAGCACTTTTATTTGCGAATCCTTTTGTTTAATCCTCAAAATATAAAAAAGTACCTTAGAGACTTTTTTCTTATTAACTATTAACTTACTATTAACTTGGAATTTTCCTTTGCTTCTTAGAATTATATTAACACGTTACTAAAAAATTACTTATTTATTAAGACAATACCTAGGAAGGGTTGATTTGAAGATGAGGAATTACCGCATTCACTTGCTTTCTTCCTTTCTGTCTTTAGCTTAGTACAATAGAAAACTTTTTTATTTTCATTGTTTGGAAGTGTTTCAACAAATGAAATATTTTTCAATTGATATCAGATCTAAAACCTAAGTCTAAAGTCTAAGTAAAGTATCTTATTAGAAAATTTTTTAAAATGTAAAAAAATTTAAACAAAACAAATGAAATTACTAGATTTCTTTTATTCTCATTAAATAAATAAAGTGGAAAAAAAAAGAAATCGATCAAAAAAAAGGGGCGATCGGAGTGATACAAAAAGAACTCTGTTCTTTGTTAGTCCTATCCAAAAGAAAAGAGAGGATAATATATGAAAAATGTAATTGATTCTTTCGTTTACTTGGGCCACTGGCCATACGCCGGAAGTTTCGGGTTTAATACCGATATTTTAGCAACAAATCCAATAAATCTAAGTGTAGTGCTTGGTGTATTGATTTATTTTGGAAAGGGAGTGTGTGCGAGTTGTTTATTTCAAGAATAGGATGGATCCATCCATCTGCACTTATGGTATTTATAAGGGATAGGGGAAATAGTAAAAAAGTGCACGATCTCGACGAATTTCTTCTGAATAAATTAAGAAATTATATGCAAGAACCATAGCATTTCGTGATTTATTGGTAAATCCACTTTACTTTGATTCTCTATCAACCAATAATGCGAGACCTTTAACATGGTTAAAGCTAAATTGTTTAAAGTCCGGACAAAACATGGTATTCTTTCTACCACTACGTTAGTAACCAAATCAAATAGTTCAAAAAAATTGGTAATTTATTTGATTTTGATATATAACACTCATATCAATAAATAAATTTAAACTATTTACGAGATAAAAAAAGGAACTTTGTTTGCTTTTTTTATCTAATGCCGAATCGACGACCTATGTATAAAAAAGAGGAATTTTTGGACTTGAAGAAACAAAAACAAAAATATAATATAATTATTATTATTTTAATTTTTNTTTTTTTTTTCCTTTTTTCATTCAAAAAAAAAAAAATNAAAAAAANNTAAAAAAACAACTTTGCTGACAATTTTAGATTTTGATCTGGTCTAGTCGGAAGAGTCTTCCTAATATTCTGGTTTTTTTATTTTATAAGTTTTGATATGTTTAACTACAAACAGAAAAGAGAAGGTAGGCTCATTACATTAAAAAAGCTATGGGAATACTCATACCATAAATAAATAATTGAGCGTGAGAGCCAAATGAATCGAAAGATTCATGTTTGGTTCGGGAAGAGATCATGGAAGTTGTGAAATTAATGGTAAGATAATCTACTTTCATTAAATGATTTATTAGATAATCGAAAACAGAGGATTTTAAGTACTATTCTAAATTCGGAAGAATTACGTAAAGGGGCCGTTGAGCAGCTCGAAAGAGTCCGGACTCGCTTACGTAAAGTGGAAATAGAAGCAGATGAGTATCGAATGAATGGATACTCTGAAATAGAACGAGAAAAAGTAAATTTGATTAATGCCACTAGTGATAGTTTGGAACAATTAGAAAATTACAAAAATGAAACGCTTCATTTTGAACAAGAAAAAGCGATTAATCAGGTCCGACAACGAGTTTTCCAACAAGCCTTACAAGGAGCTCTAGGAACTTTGAATAGTTGCTTGAATAGTGAGTTACATTTCCGTATGATCCGTGCTAATATTCGCATTCTCGGAGCCATGCAAAAAATAACGGATTAGCCTTAGTTTATAATTTAGGCATTATTTTTTTCCTTCCTAAAAAGAATAAAGAAACGCTAATGGTAACCCTTCGAGCCGACGAAATTAGTAATATTATCCGTGAACGTATTGAACAATATACTAGAGAAGTAAAGATTGTGAATACCGGTACCGTACTTCAAGTAGGCGACGGAATTGCTCGTATTCATGGTCTTGATGAAGTAATGGCAGGTGAATTAGTAGAGTTTGAAGAGGGTACAATAGGCATTGCTCTGAATTTGGAATCAAATAATGTTGGCGTTGTATTAATGGGTGATGGTTTGATGATACAAGAGGGAAGTTCCGTAAAAGCAACAGGACGAATTGCTCAGATACCCGTGAGTGAGGGTTACTTGGGTCGTGTTATAAATGCTCTGGCTAAACCTATTGATGGGAGAGGTGAAATTTCAGCTTCTGAATCTCGGTTAATTGAATCTCCTGCCCCAGGTATTATTTCGAGACGTTCTGTATATGAGCCTCTTCAAACGGGGCTTATTGCTATTGATTCTATGATCCCTATAGGACGCGGTCAGCGAGAATTAATTATTGGGGACAGACAGACCGGCAAAACAGCAGTAGCCACAGATACAATTCTCAATCAAAAAGGCCAAAATGTAATATGTGTTTATGTAGCTATTGGTCAAAAAGCATCTTCTGTGGCTCAGGTAGTGACTACTTTCCAGGAAAGAGGGGCGATGGAATACACTATTGTGGTAGCCGAAACGGCGGATTCACCTGCTACATTACAGTACCTCGCTCCTTATACGGGAGCGGCTCTGGCTGAATATTTTATGTATCGTGAACGACATACTTTAATAATTTATGATGATCTCTCCAAACAGGCACAAGCTTATCGCCAAATGTCTCTTCTATTAAGAAGACCTCCCGGTCGTGAAGCTTATCCAGGAGATGTTTTTTATTTGCATTCACGACTTTTGGAAAGAGCCGCTAAATCAAGTTCTAGTCTAGGTGAAGGAAGTATGACTGCTTTACCGATAGTTGAGACTCAATCTGGAGACGTTTCAGCTTATATTCCTACTAATGTAATTTCCATTACAGATGGACAAATATTCTTATCCGCCGATCTATTCAATGCCGGAATCCGACCTGCTATTAATGTCGGTATTTCTGTTTCCAGAGTTGGATCCGCAGCTCAAATTAAAGCCATGAAACAAGTAGCCGGCAAATTAAAATTGGAACTAGCACAATTTGTGGAATTAGAAGCCTTTGCACAATTTGCTTCTGATCTCGATAAAACTACTCAGAATCAATTGGCAAGAGGTCAACGATTACGCGAGTTGCTTAAACAATCCCAATCAGACCCTCTCGCGGTGGAAGAACAGATAGCTACTATTTATACCGGAGCGAATGGATATCTAGATTCGATAGAACTTGGACAGGTAAAGAAATTTCTCGGTCAGTTACGCAACTACTTAAAAAAGAATAAACCTCAATTTAAAGAAATTATATCTTCTACCAAGACATTCACCGAGGAAGCGGAATCACTTTTGAAGGAAGTTATTCAGCAACAGATCGAACTGTTTTTACTTCAAGAACAAACATAAATTTCTCACTTTTTTCTATTCTTAGTACAAGAATAATCGTTGAGAAATAGTTCTAATTCGAATGATTCAAAAAAGGTTTCTTGGTATAGCCATTTTAAAAATGGATGTAAATAAATTGCGTCCAATAGGATTTGAACCTATACTAAAGGTTTAGAAGACCTCTGTCCTATCCATTAGACAATGGACGCTTTTCATTCCTATTTTCTTCTTTTGTATTCTTAGTTCATATAAAAGATATTACCGGGAAAATCCTTTATAGAAAAAAGGATGTATATCTAAATTGATGGTGCATGTATTTATAATACATAATATGTAGCGGGTAGCGGGAATCGAACCCGCATCGTTAGCTTGGAAGGCTAGGGGTTATAGTCGACGTTGGTTGATTATTTTTAACGTCTCTAATTCAAAACTGAACATGAAATTTTTATTTCATTCGGCTCCTTTATGGAAGATTGATGTATTCATAGAGAAAGAATTACATCCATAACATCTATGTCAGCCTTTCTGTTTGAATGTATCCAAAACTATTTGCTTACTAGATGATCCCTCTAGAGGAGAGGGATTATATGAAATCCGTCTAGTCTAGTTACTTCGTTCTCTATTTTTACTGGCAGGATCCTGAGGAAAAGAATTTCGTTTCCACCGAGCTGAAACAATATGCGATGCGGATGGTTCTAGTAAACCAAAACCACTCTCTTCCAGCTTGTTTGGCTTCAATTTCCCTTTTACAACACCAAAATAGAAGATCTAGTTACGATTGGAACTAAACTTTTGTATCTTCATCCATGGATCCTTAGTCATACTTATTCGATTGGAAGACTGGATCCAGTTCAAAAAAATTATGTTTCACGACTACATAATCCATTTTTATTTTTAATAAATAAAAATGAATTTCTAATAGGACTTTGGATACAAATCGTGAGAATGTATGTTCTTCCTCAAATATGCTATTGAGAGGTAAAGGATTAAACCTTTTTAAGAAATAAAGTTTTTGATCGGAGTATGAAAAAAACGGAGATACCCCTTCCCTTAACTATTTAAGTTTTTAATAGAACGAATCACACTTTTACCACTAAACTATACCCGCTACATATACATTATTGTATATAAATGGATTATTTGTCGAACAAAGGAGTGAGACGCAATCAAGATAGGATCCAAATTATGGTGTTGACGCATATTTAGTCCTGTTAGCCAGGGACTTAAAAGGGTAAAGGGCACAAAGCTTTTAAAATTTTCGAATTTTTAAAATAACATACATAAATTTCAATAAGACTATATATATCCTTGTTTTGTTGGATTGCTAGTATTTTCGGATTGAAGGGGTCATTGAAGCTAGACAAAAAGAGGTACGTACTGGCCTGGCCGGTACTTAACTAAGACCCGGCCTCGGCCGGGGGAATAAATCTTTCGTACAAAATCAAAGAAGTAAGGTATTCTTTCTATTGTATTGTAGATACTTGTTTCGAATCATTATCTAAATGTAATTCCTGATCAAATTCGTTCTTTATTTACTCTGAACTTACTTATTTTATATTAATGAAAAATAGGAAATTCCTAATATAAAATTTTATAATTGCATTTTATTTAATTATAAAATAATAATTTATATATAATA
>NC_042886.1:0-7905 GCF_044706935.1 Curcuma longa | reverse complement strand
TAATATTATATTAATATATATNTAATANTAATATTATATTAATATATTAATGNNTAATAGTANNNATANTATATTAATATATTAATTCATAATATATTCATAATATATGAAATATGAAAATAAAATAAAGAAAATATTGAATTCTCCGTAATTTCTTTAATTTAAATTATTTCGATTTTCTTTTCCGTTTAGAGTTTGGAGAGATGGCTGAGTGGACTAAAGCGTCGGATTGCTAATCCGTTGTACGAATTATTCGTACCGAGGGTTCGAATCCCTCTTTCTCCGCTCGCTCTGATTACTTTACTCGACCTGCTTGATACTTTCGATTTCGAACTTTCAAAAGGAATTTAAATTCCTTGAATTTATCATAGGTAAATTTATAGAATAGATAAAATAATAAGAAAAGTTTAGAAAAAAAAATTATTCCTCACGTCCAGGATTACGTCCTGGATCATTAGATAAGAATCCGAAGATGAAGAGAGAAACAAAGAATATCACTACTGTGTAAACAAAGAGTTTAAGACTAAGCATTACACAACCTCCAAAATAATCTTATTTTCGAAAAAGGGAATAGATTACCTATTTTTTCTTTTCAACACATATACTATTTTGTTTAATTTGTTTGTTTAATTTTACACGACCCCCTGCAAAAAATTCAATTTTGGAAAAGAAAGTAATTTTTACGAATTTCTTTGTATTGTATGTAATAAGATTTTTCTTTCTTACTTACAACTTACAAAAAACTTCTTGTCATATCGACATTTAGGTATTGTACGGGACCTAGACCCAGTAAACTCTTTGCTCACTGAAAGGTGAGAACGAGTAAATAAGCTGATCCAAATTCATCTTTGCGGTTATTTAATATTAATATACAATAATTGAAATTTTTGAATCGAGGGTTTATTTTATAATAAGAATGTAATACTTAGTCGATCTTATTCATTTTTCGAATTTTATTATCGAATAAATCATGAATCGATTTGGATTTGGCAAAATGAGTCTATTTGGCAAAGTATTAAAAATTTCATCGAAAACTTACAGCAGCTTGCCAAACAAAAGCTAATAGAAAAAAGAAAAGAGGTATAACAGGCATAACATCTACGATTGGATTGAAAACCGCATAAGCTTCGGGCAATTTGGCAAAGAAAAAACTGTTCGAATAAAGGACAGAATTAAGACAGATACAGATTAAGCTAAAGATATTAAGCATAACAAACATTTCGTTCTTGTGTATTAGATAATTTTATTTTTATTGAATTATTTTTATAAGGGAAAAATGAAAAAGAAAGGAATTCTACTTTCATACATTATCTTAATTGAATTCTATGTAATGATCAATGAATTTTTTACATTATATATATAATTTATATGTCTTAAATCCTAGCAACAAAAATATGCTACATATGTATTTAATATGTATTTATTTTTCATATGTATTTATTATGTATTACGTATTATGTAATGTACTTTTGGGGGTATTTTTTTTTTGGGGGGGGGGNTTGACCAATAACTAATAAGACTAGTAGTCTTTACTAGTGCCAAAGGATAAAAATGGGGCGTGGCCAAGCGGTAAGGCAGCGGGTTTTGGTCCCGTTACTCGGAGGTTCGAATCCTTCCGTCCCAGATCCTATCTTCTGTTTCTGATAGATAGGATCACACTGTATCCCACATAAAAATCCCACATAAAACAAAAAATATTTAAGAGAACAAAAAGTTGTTCTGAATTCTTAGAATGTATTTTTTTTTTTATAAATATGTTTTATTCATATGATAGAATATCGAGGTAAATAAATTTGATCCTTACTGAACTTTATCCTTATCCCAGATTTACAAAAAGTATATAGAATACTTTTCTATCCATAGGTAGAAACTATCCATAGGTAGAAAGTATGGACTATTATATACTGCTTGTTGAGCCAATGACTATTCATAATTACACATATTAAATGAAATATATTTAAGGTTAAATATATTTCATCGTGGTTTGAAATTCAATTGAATTTTATTTTTTTTTATTAGAGGAATGTTATGGTAAAACTTCGTTTGAAACGATGTGGTAGAAAGCAACGTGCGACTTGAAGGACATGATCGGCTGTGGATTTTTACATCCACCATTTTCCATAAAAATGAAGATGCTCTTGTCTCGACATAATTTGTTCTGTTCCATTAGGAATCTAATTTGTCTTAGATTGATAGTACGTGATGGAGCTCGAGTAGAAAAGATTGATTTATTTATCAAGGGGAAGAATCTAGGGTTAGTGCTAATCAATCAATAAGTTAGATCAACTTTGTAAATATATCTTCAATATCAATATAAAATAAAAAAAATCGAAAGGTTTAAACTTGAAACAAGTTAAAAAAAAGTTTTTTTTCGATAAAAAGGTGTATCCTAGGAAATCAATTCTTCGTATTCTATTTCTATGGGTATTCCATTTATATAGAAAAAAATAACAAAAAACAAAAGGTATGTTGCTGCCCTTTTGAAAAGGAGTAAGGATCACCGAAGTAATGTCTAAATCCAATGATTTTACAAAGGAAAGATAAAGGATTCCGGAACAAGGAAACACTATTTTCAATTGTCTCAAGAAAGGGATCAGAATAATTGACTCGGGATGAGACAAACAAAAGAGGTTAGAGACGGCTCAATAAATGTTTAAGGATTCCCCTGGGACTATGTCAGAATTACCCAACTTGAGTTATGAGTACGAATGAAAAATTTTTTTCTCGAGTTCGAGCCGTATGAGGATAAAACCTCTTATACGTTTCTGGGGGAGATTGTTTATGTGCATCTATCCCAATGAGCCATCTATCGAATCGTTGCAATTGATGTTCGATCCCGACGAGAAGGGAGAGATCTTCGAAAAGTGGGTTTTTATGATCCGATAAATAATCAAACTTATTCAAACGTTCCTGCTATTCTATATTTCCTTGAAAAAGGTGCTCAACCAACAGGAACTGTTTCTGACATTTTTAGGAAAGCAGATTTATTTAAAGAAAAAATTTCGAGTTAAAGTTAATTAGTTAAAATGAAAAGTTAATTAAAAGAAAAAAGACCAAAATAAAGAAAAAAGGGGGGGAGGAATAAATATATATAGTGTAATTATTTACCTACAATTTATTATCTATAATTTGTCCTTTTCCTGTTATAGGAATCCAGCAACAAACAAGGAATTAATCTTGTTTATCCTTTATTGATTGAATAAACCTGTCTGTCTTTATCTCTTCCTTATTTTATAAAAATTTCTGATTTATTTATATTTTTTTTGTTTGTGCCAATCCAACAAAAATCTTTATTTGATTTACTTCAGTTTTTTATTCGTTTTATCACCATTCTAGTCATATTTATATTGACAATGTTATATTGAACAAATATAATTGATCGTAGATAAAGAAATCTCTTTATCCTGACCCTATCTGTATTATTGGATTTGGTTTTCAATTCACTTCAGTCAAATGACGGGTTTGTATTGCCGAGTTTACTGTCTACTGTCATAGAAGATGTTTTTTTTTCCTTAACTTGGGTTAAATAAAAAAATGTATAAATAAATGGTTGGTCCGTCGGAATTTTGGCATTTCTATTAGGAATTTGGTGTTTTTTACTACGATCTATACATTTTTTTTCTAATTGATCAATAAATCAACAAGAAAGATTTGTTCTTAGTTCAATGTTTTGATGGGGTCGCGCAGTCTAATTCAATTGGTTTTTTTTCGATCGTATCTACATATCCAACTTTTGTTTTGAAGGGTTGGGTTGCTAACTCAACGGTAGAGTACTCGGCTTTTAAGTGCGACTATGATCTTTTACACATTTTGATGAAGCAATAAATTCGTCCAGACTTTTGGTAGAGTCTATAAGACCACGACTGATCCTCAAAGGTAATGAATGGAAAAAGCAGCATGTCGTAATACGTAATATAATAAAATAATAGATTTATTATTTTATTTTCATTGAAAAAATTTCAAATTAAAATGAAAGTGAAATTAAGAATTTATCCTTACTCAATTCTTACAATTTTTTTTGGTAGGGAAGTGGACAAAACAAATTAAAATTTATAGTTTGGTCTAGTGAATAAATGGATAGAGCTTCATGGCTCCAATTCCAATTCTGATAAACCAAAAAGCAACGAGCTTATGTTCTTAATTTGAATTAAATGATTACCCGATCTAGTTAGACGTTAAAAATGGATTAGTACCTGGTACCCTGGTACGGGAAAGGATGGGGTCTCCCGTGAGGAGACCATTGATTCTTTTTTTTTTTATGAATCCTAAATATTGATTATTATGGGTTAGAGACGAATGTGTAAAAGAAACAGTATACTGATAAAGATAATTAATTCCAAAATCAAAAGAGCAATCAGGTTGCAAAAATAAAGGGTCATTATCCTCTTGTAATTATAACGAAGATAAACCATTTTTGATAGAAAAAGGGGAGTAAAAAAACCTATTGATTGGATTCCCTCTTTCCTTTACAGGTTTTTTATTATTATTGTATATATACATAATCTTCTTTATTATACATAATACTCTGTTTTGACCATATTGCACTATGTATCAGTTATTTTATAACTCAAGAAGTTCCTTCTACCTCTGCTTCACGTGGAAATATAAATGGAAGAATTACAAGGATATTTAGAAGAAGATAGATCTCGGCAACAACAGTTTCTATATCCACTTCTCTTTCAAGAATATATTTACGTATTTGCTTATGATCATGGGTTAAATAGTTCAATTTTTTATGAACCCCAAAACTCCTTGGGTTATGACAATAAATTTAGTTCAGTACTTGTGAAACGTTTAATTATTCGAATGTATCAAAAAAATTATTTGATTTATTCGGTTAATGATATTTACCAAAATTTATTTGTTGGGCATAACAATTATTTTTATTTTAATTTTTTTTCTCAGATTCTATCTGAAGGTTTTGCAGTCATTGTAGAAATTCCATTTTCGCTGCAGTTAATATCTTCCCTTGAAGAAAAAGAAATACCAAAATCTCACAATTTACAATCTAGTCATTCAATATTTCCTTTTTTAGAGGATAAATTATTGCATTTAAATTATCTGTCCGATATACTAATACCCTATCCCGTCCATATGGAAATCTTGGTCCAAATGCTTCAATCCTGGATCCAGGATGTTCTCTCTTTACATTTATTGCAGTTCCTTCTCCACGAATATTATAATTGGACTAGTCTCATTATTCCGAAAAAATCTATTTACGTATTTTCAAAAGAAAATAAAAGACTATTTTGGTTCTTATATAATTTATATATATATGAATACGAATTTCTATTAGTGTTTCCTTGTAAACAATCCTCTTTTTTACGATTAATATCTTCTGGAGTCCTTCTTGAGCGAATACATTTTTATGTAAAAATAGAACATCTTGGAGTGTGCCGAATTTTTTGTCAGAAGACTCTATGGATTTTCAAGGATCCTTTCATACATTATATTCGATATCAAGGAAAATCGATTCTGGGTTCAAGAGGGACTCATTTTTTGATGAAGAAATGGAAATACCACCTTGTTAATTTTTGGCAATATTATTTTCATTTTTGGTCTCAACCATATAGGATTGATATAAAGAAATTATCAAACTATTCTTTTTATTTTCTGGGTTATTTTTCAAGTGTACAAATTAATTCTTCGATGGTAAGGAATCAAATGCTAGAGAATTCATTTCTGATGGATACTCTTACTAAGAAATTTGATACCATAATCCCAATTATTCCTCTTATTCGATCATTGTCTAAAGCTCAATTTTGTACCGTATCTGGGTATCCTATTAGTAAACCAATTTGGACCGATTTAGCGGATTGTGATATTATTAATAGATTTGGTCGGATATGTAGAAAGCTTTCTCACTATCACAGTGGATCCTCAAAAAAACAGAGTTTGTATCGAATGAAGTATATACTTCGACTTTCATGTGCCAGAACTTTGGCCCGTAAACATAAAAGTTCAGCACGCAGTTTTTTGCAAAGATTAAGTTCGGGATTATTAGAAGAATTCTTTACGGAAGAAGAACAAGTTATTTTTTTGATCTTTCCAAAAATAATTTATTTTTATTTATATGTATCATATAGAGAACGTATTTGGTATTTGGATATTATCCGTATCAATGACTTGGTAAATTGTTTATTAGTCACAACATAATACAATATAAATATAAGATCCATAGAAGATGTACAAATGATCTATATTTATACTATAGATCAAGAGAAAAAATATTCAGAGAATTATCATTCTGAAATGCTCATGTAGTACTGTACTGCTTGAATCAACTGAGTAGTCAAAATTCTTATTTGCACTTTACTTTCTTCTCGGGATGTTTTTTATATGTATACATAGGGAAAGTCGTGTGCAATGAAAAATGCAAGCACGTTTTGGGGAGGGATTTGTTACCTATTATAACAAGGAAAAATATCTACTCCATCCGACTAGTTCCGGGTTCGAGTCCCGGGCAACCCATAGAAAAAATAAAGATTTTTTTTTTATTCACTTCATTTACAAATTGTTTAGTCGTAGATATTTTTTGTATTTAGTCATAGATATATAAGATGGATATACGTCTGTTCGGTTGATATTGGTTGACATTGACATATAAACCATGTTATACTGTTAGATAACAAGCCTTCTATTATCTAACTCATAACTATGAATAGTTAATACATATGCTTGGGAGTCCTTAATAAATTGAATAAACCAAGATCTTACCATGACTGCAATTTTAGAGAGACGCGAAAGTACAAGCCTATGGGGTCGCTTCTGCAACTGGATAACCAGCACTGAAAACCGTCTTTACATTGGATGGTTCGGTGTTTTGATGATCCCTACCTTATTGACCGCAACTTCCGTATTTATTATCGCCTTCGTTGCTGCCCCTCCAGTAGATATTGATGGTATTCGTGAACCAGTTTCTGGTTCTCTACTTTATGGAAATAATATTATTTCTGGTGCCATTATTCCTACTTCCGCAGCTATAGGTTTGCATTTTTACCCAATTTGGGAAGCAGCATCCGTCGATGAGTGGTTATACAATGGCGGTCCTTACGAGTTAATTGTTCTACATTTTTTACTTGGTGTAGCTTGTTACATGGGTCGTGAGTGGGAACTAAGTTTCCGTCTGGGTATGCGTCCTTGGATTGCTGTTGCATATTCAGCTCCTGTTGCAGCAGCAGCTGCTGTTTTCTTGATCTATCCTATTGGTCAAGGAAGTTTTTCTGATGGTATGCCTTTAGGAATATCTGGTACTTTCAATTTCATGATTGTATTCCAGGCAGAACACAACATTCTTATGCACCCATTTCACATGTTAGGTGTAGCTGGTGTATTCGGCGGCTCCCTATTTAGTGCTATGCATGGTTCCTTGGTAACCTCTAGTTTGATCAGGGAAACCACTGAAAACGAATCTGCTAATGAAGGTTACAGATTCGGCCAAGAGGAAGAGACTTATAATATCGTAGCTGCTCATGGTTATTTTGGGCGATTGATCTTCCAATATGCTAGTTTCAACAATTCTCGTTCTTTACATTTCTTCTTGGCTGCTTGGCCTGTAATTGGTATTTGGTTCACTGCTTTAGGTATTAGCACTATGGCTTTCAACCTAAATGGTTTTAATTTTAACCAATCCGTAGTTGACAGTCAGGGTCGTGTTATTAACACTTGGGCTGATATCATCAACCGCGCAAACCTTGGTATGGAAGTAATGCATGAACGTAATGCTCACAATTTCCCTCTAGACCTAGCTGCTGTTGAAGTTTCATCTACAAATGGATAAGATTTTTGTCTTAGTGTATCTGAATTGTTAAAGAAATGTAGCAATACCCTGAAATAACAATACCCCATATCTCGCTTAAGCGAGATATGGGGTATTGTTATTTTGTTTGATGTAATGTAATAGTA